>NC_080396.1:52727500-52960000 GCF_030265065.1 Corythoichthys intestinalis | reverse complement strand
TTAAAGTTGGAAGAAATTAATTGACATAATCCAGGTATTTAGTTGAGTGTTTTTGGATTTTTTTTTTGTCATAAATACCCTGTTTGAATGACTAAAACCAAACAGAAAGGTATCTATTATGATCTAATTGATGTCATCGCGGTGGAAGGTGCTTGTTTTACCTCTTTGTACTTCCTCATACCAAGCACGCGTCAACCTTCGAGTGAGCCAGCCAGTTTCTCCTTCTGTCAGGTAAAGGATGGAATATAAAGAAACCTGTTTATTGGTGCAGAAGACTCGGCAGTGTTTACGCCTCAAAGCAGGGTATCCCAGCCTCTTTCCAAAGCATATATTTGCGCCTGTCCACAAAATGACCAAAACCTGGTCTCCAAAGTCCCTTTGCCTGGCGCAGACTCGTGCCAATATGTATTTAGACGTCATATAAAAATAACCTAGTGAATTTCGATGTGTGTACAATGTTTAGCTAGCACCTTGTTCTTTCATTTTTTGTATTTTGGCCATGATGGTGGATTTGATGTACACACATCTGGAAAGGCTTTTTGTTGTCGGCCTCCAACAATTATGAATTGTTTGCATGCGTGTTTATGTAGCACTGCATGGGTGCTGACATGTGGGAATCCTCTCAGCATTCTCTATAGGGGGTTGTTTTCCTGAGGTTTAAAACAATACATTCAATCAGGGAATGACTTCAGTATGTGTGTGGCTTTTCCTTCATTTTCACTGATTTAGACGGCTGTACCCACTGCAGCTCTGAATAGATGCATGTCGACAAACAATGTGTGTGCGCGCATGTTTGGACACATGTGCGTGCATGCATGCATGCTACTCTCCTCTCTTCTCATCTGGTCAGGCCCTGTAGCTGGTAATCTGAGCATTGAGATTAGAAAGAAAAACAGAGGAGAAGAATGTCTTTGGTTGAGCCAGCGAGGAATTTACAATGGCCTTCAGGCTGCTTTGACCTCTCCCTCCCTTTCTCTCTCCCACTCTCTCTGTCTCGCTCACACACAGAAATGACAGTTTCATTTCTTTTTATGATTGCGGTATCATTTCATCATTCAAGCCGCTAATTTTATCCGTGAGATAACATTATACTCATCTGTAAACATGGATGTCACTGACATGTTACACTGAGTTTATTAACTGTCTAAAGTTTGCAACTCATTAGATTTTCTCATTATCTTGAAAATACTGTATACATTCAAGTTGGATATGAACATACCTGTCAAGTTGTACGGTTTCGGCGTAATTTGTACAAGTGAGCACTGATTTTTAAATGTGTACGGCGTACTTACAAAATCTGTACGTTTTTCGTGTATTACGGTTTTTTTCTCCGTTCGGATTTTGTCACCGTTTCGGCAACGAGATAATGTGCTTTACTATGCGTTACTACGTTGGTTGAATGACGTGAGAAAAGTCAGAGACAGGGAGAGAGAAGTTTGTTGTGAGGCTGTAGCAAACACGATGCTAGGCTAGGTGGCTCCAATATTTCCTGACGGTAGCCGACAGCCAACAATCTACGCCTAGATGTCACATGCATATAGAGCTACATGCGAAATGCGACTCGGTGGCGTTAGTAAACAGCTGCTATTTTAAAGCAGTAGACTTCTCAGAAAGGCTGTGTTGTCGTGAACCTTCCTAAAGAACCTAAGTAACTTTTTATCTAAAATACTACTAAATCGGCAAAATCTTGACTTGAATCTATCTTTAAATGATGAAACAGTTTTAAAACTTTCACATGTCGAAAGTAGACAGAAGGGAACTAATGCTTAAACGGGAGCAATTTTAATGACTTAACAGTTGATTCACAACATTAAATGACTTCCAATCATAGCAAAGGTTACTGTGGTTTTTTATTGTTTTTTTTTCTTTAAATGAAAAAAAAAAAACATGAAAAGTAACACCAGTTACTTTGCCAAGTAACTAAATAACTAGTTTACATGGCGACTCTGCGGCACACAGACGCAATGACTGAGTAGCGGAATTACCTCGTGTGCATATGGTGTCGGCGAAGATGGAAGGCGAAGACGAAAAATTCTGAATCCTGCCTCCAAAGTGGAAGAATTCAATTGCGGGAGATTGAGGGGGGCTTTCTCCAAATGCATATCAAAGGCTCCTGCGGCGCAAGACTGCGCCGATAACGTCAGCACTCGTACACGTCACATTGGGCGTGCGCAGCGGTGCTACAAAACATTAAAAACAGCAAATATGGCGGCATGTCGGCTTTAATTTACTGTTTTAGTTATATTTTTTAATTAAATATTTTGAATGTTTCCATTTTTGTGCCTTTTTGAACAAAAGAAAAATGCCATTGCTTCGAGTGGGCGGGCATATTTTTTTCCGGGTTGAGGAGCTTGGTGGGTTCATAGTGCATCATTCGCTGTCACCTTGTAAGTCTGCACTGCCCCCTTGGGCTTGGCATGAATACTACATCGTTTTCATGTGGAATTGCGGCACTGTTCGAATGGAGACGGGCCCATATAAATGCAAATTTGAAATTTTTCGTATTCTCGGAGAGTCACCATGTAAACGGCCCCTAAATGACTTCCAAACATAGCAAAGTTTACTATGTTTTTTTTTTTGTTGTTTTTTTTTTTAATGTGGAAAAAAAATGAAATGTAACACCTGTTACTTTGCCAAGTAACTAATTACTCTTACATTCAGGTAACGGAGTTGCTAAATTACTTTTTGGGAGAAGTAATTTGTAACTAATTAATTACTTTTTAAAAGTATGATTAAAAACACTGGTCATAAAGATGAAGTCTGCAGAATGAAAAGTGACGAAAGTGGAGATTTTATTCTGCCAATTTTTTGCCGAACACAATTTGCCTATTGCTGATCACTTCTCAGAACTAGCAAAAGAAATGTTCCCTGACTCGAAGACTGCATCGGTAAGTTAATATTATCAATTGACCTTTTTAATTTATAATTAGACACACTAACGAACTACCTTAAAGTCAAACTGAATTGCGAGGTGAAGTGCCATGAAGTGCAACCATCAAAAGACATGATAGAAATTGCCAAAATTGCTACATACAATTACAACAAAGGTCACCGGTAAATTTTAGTAATCATGATGTAGCTGAAGATATTGATTGTTCTTTGATTGCACCACGTTATATGTTACAATATTACCAATAAATTCATAATATTTTAAAAATTGAGTTTTATTTTGGTTTCATATTGCAAGCTATGTACAACGTTGTAAGATTAGTCACCAATTTCTAAGGGCATACGTCACTATTTGTAAGATTGCCAACGGCCTCGGGTTGACAGGTATGTATGAACCTGGACGAAGTTAAACAAATATTAAACATCGGGCATCGTTAACTCATTGGCTGACATTGATGGCAAGAGACGTCCAATTAATTTTGACTGGGGGTCAATAGCACTCAAACATTATCCCCATCACAGATCGTACGCCAATAACCGTCAGTGGTAGCGAATGAGTTAATTTCATTGAATCAAATTGGTGCATCTAAAACTTTGTGGTGACATCTCCTTGGCTTCTCTCCCTGCCTTTTTCCTCATCTGATGACCACTTATCCTTTCAAATAAAATTATTTCAAGAAATATTTCTACCTTTCTGACAGTTTTTCTGTGCCTGATTGAGGGTTTAGCGCAGGGGATTACCATTATTTTCGCTCTATAAGGCGCACCTGACTATAGACCCTACTCACCAACGTCACAGAATGACGTGTCGCTGTACCCGGCCGCCATATTGTCCGTCTCTGTTTAGCCCTATTCTCAATGGTTTCAATTAGTCGTTCAGTTTATAGAGCAATTCATGGAAGCCCCGATTTCTAAAATGGCGACAATCAAAAAAAAAAAAAAAAAGTTGACTGCGATGGCCAACGCTTCAAGGATAGGTGGATATTGGACTATTTCTTCGATAAAACACGCAACAACTGTGTCTGCCTCATTTGCAAAGAGACAGTCTCTGTTTTCAAAAAGTTCGATGTGACGCGATAATGATATTACCGAACAAGACACGCTGACATGTACGACAACATTACAGGGAAGATACGCAGTGAGAAATTATAGCAACTTGAAGCTAGTTTATTTTTTTCACAGCAGCAGTATTTCGCAAGAGTCCGAGTGTCGAAAGAGAAAGCCACAAAGACGAGACTGTTGAAATTGTGAATTAAAAAAAATAATAAAGCCAATGTGACACACAGAAGGGCTTGCTAAAATTTGTTTAAATAAATTGTTCTATGTAAATCAGCCAAGGTAGCCCCCCGCATTTTTACCACACCAAATCTGGCCCCCTTTGCAAAAGGTTTGGACACACCTGTTTAACTGATGATCCGTAGACGAGGCCAGCTTCTTTCACTTGGTACCAGCTAAATATTATTCAAAATGTAATGATGGTGGAAGAAATAAGCATCTTGAATTTGAAACTGTATGTTGTCAGCGATCAGCCTCGCAATGATTTTAATTGTGGTTGTCAGCCCAAAACCCCCTAAATATATATATTAAATGCATCTTAACAGATATAAAATGACTACTACATAATCCGTGGTAATCGTTTGGAGACCAGTTTTCTCGTCGAATTGCAGCAGTCCATCTCGCTCTCCTCTCCGGGTCTCTTGGAATACGGTAGAACTTCAAGTCTCTCCGTCTATCTTCTCTGTTATTGCAACCAACCGCCACACATGCCTTCACCATTTTGATTATTAATGTTAACGAGCAGAAAAACACGCCATAATAGGAGGAATTTACGTAGCGGTAATGCATCAACACGACGAGTAGACGGACAATATGGCGTGGAGGCGTGGTTGTGACGTTATGTGAGTAGGGTCTATAAGCCGCCAACCTCCAAATGTGACACGAAAATGACATTTATTCATACATAAGCCGCACCAGACAATTAGCCGCAGCTGTCCTCACTGTATTATGGTACGTTTACACCAAAAGATATTAACCGGTAACATTATATTTGACAGCGGCATCATACGACTGTCATAAAACCAAGTGAACGACCATGAAGCTTTGAACCAATTGGCTTCAAATTGTCATTGCTTCAAGAAGCTTCATTTGGCCATCACTGCTCCCTTGGGGGAGACAGTCAACCTCTTCTGCCACCCGCTGTCAACAATGTTGTTGTCCAACATGTCTCCTAACATGCATCGCAGCCCTGCAGATGTAAATACCAATCAAAATTCATGTTCCGTGCTAATGATTTATTCAGTTACTGTTCCAGTTGTTTCATTAATTCCTAGTTATAGTATTTGGTAACACTTTATTTGACAGTGGCGCCTTAAGACTGTCATTAGACAATCATACTTATGACATGACACTGTCATGAGTATTAATGAATGCTTATAACAGATGTCATTTAGTCTCTTCTGGCAAATTATCTCACTTTTGAATGGATGTAAAAGATCCGAGCTGGACGCTACAGCGCCAGCCAATTTTTTGTCAGTTCTGGGTTACCCACTTTTAAAGCACTATCAAGAAATCTGATGTATAAGTTCATGTGTAGATTAAATGAATCTGAAAATAATATTTTAATAAAAATAATGGACCCTACAAATAGCTACAGATGTAGGTCAAGCTTGTGGCGCCATTGGCGTAAAAGCCTGTTTGTTGTGCCCTGATAGTTTGTGCCTTTTTAATGTTCTTTCTTTTCTAGTTTGTTTCTTCGTTTGTTTTCTCCTGTTGTTTTTTGTTGGTTTGTGTGCTATGGACACCCTGTGTGGTTCCTGAATAAAGATCATATATATAAATTGAGTTAGTAACATAATTTGCCGGGTGACACTTAATGACATCTGTCATAAGCATACAGTAATGCCCATGATAGTATCATGTCATAGTTATGACGGTCTTAAGACAGTCTTATGTCTTGCTGTCAAATAAAGTGTTATAATTAATAAATACCATCACAAGCAATTAATGAAACAACTGGAACAGTAACTGAATAAAAAATTAGCACAGAAAATGAATTTTGATTGCTATCTACATCTGTAGCGCTGCAATTCATGTTAGGAGGGATGTGTTGCCTATCAATCCAAATAAATCAACAAATAAGCCGCACTGGTCTATAAACCGCATGATTCAAAAGGATAGAAAAAAGTAGTGGCTTATAGTCTGAAAATTACGGTATGCTTTTGTTTTGGCAACTGTGGGCTGGTGTTTCCGTTTGAGACTTTTTATGATTAAGGGCTATGTAAATCTTGACTGAACAACCCACAGTAATGTAAATATCAATTGATTAATGATTTAAACTGCGTAAAGAGTTCATGAAAATTCACATCATGTCCTGAAATAAGAGATTTTCAATGAATACCATCTGTTTCTCCAGCTTTAATGGATGATGCAGTTACCGCACATTAACAGGCGTTTTAATTTCAGATGGGACAGCTGCGCGGATAACACAAGCCAAACCCTATCGCCCTCGTACCGTCACAGCCGAGCAACCTGCCTTCCTGCAACATAGGTAAGCGTATGCTGTGGAGTGGGCGCAGACGGAGGAGACAGGTGTTGGGGACAGGAGGTGCCGAGTAGCCTGGGGGTGTGGTCAGGTGGTGGCACACCTGTCCCTACTTGCACGAGGGGTCCAGTTACGAGCATGCATTGACAAGTGTGCACATGATTTCAGGTCAGGCAACATGCATGATACTTTTCAGTAATTCAACAAATATATTTATTGGAGGACATAAATAAGACCAAACAGATTGAGTGAACGGGGGTCAGGGCTACATTTCAACAAATATGAACCTAATTAATTGATAGGCTAAATGATTAATGCAAAATAAATCTTTATTTTCTTGTACTAACTTTAATGTGTATTGGTCAGGTGATTCACCGTTCGATTCAAACCTTTGTTTTCAAAAACTACTAAAGAAACATTTTGAAAACTTCCATAATAAATTTCTGGATTTTATTTGCAAATTTAAATTGCAATATTTGAACATAAATTATATTAACATACTTACATACATACTTTTACCTTGACTATTTAATGTATGATTATCTTAAAAGAATGTTTGCATACGCTGCAAATAAAAATATTTTTTAAATAAATAATGTAGAAAATAAATAAATTTTAAATCATGCAAGTTATCAGCCAATCAAATGTGCATTTGGGGGAAAACAAGTGAAAAGAGGTAAAGAAAGTCTTAACATAATGAAAATAATTTACTTAATAATGGTAGGGTCAATTCTATCCTTGCAGCATTTGGGAAGACAAAATTACACAAAATTACCTATATAACTGAATTCATTATTATATGCAAATAAATTTGCTTAAAAGTTGGTGGGAACAATTTGAGCATCCTGAAAAGTTGGTAGTGTTATGTCCATACTGTCCCAACTCAAATCTATGCCATGACACGTATATACAAACATAACGTTTAAAAACAAACCATTTTTGTCACACTATGCATCAAATGAATGGCTACAATGCTGATTCTTGGTCACCTTTGGGCAGTATAATACACGCAGATTGATATGAATAATGTACACGGACGTTTGTACATCATAGACATTTCAAAGATTTTATGGCTGAGAGTAGTCTTATATTGAATGTATACATGTGTTATTGCATAGCTGTGTTAATATACATAAAGTAAGTTGATTAAAGGGTTACACCCATAGTGTTTGAGCATTTGTGATAACTGTGTTTGGTTGGCGTTTTTTTTTTTTTAATAATTGGAAATCTTCGAGTTTTATGTGGGAATCTTCTCAGCATTCGCCATAGGGGGTTGGTTTCCTGAGATTTAAAACAATGCATGCAAGGGAATGACTTCAAGTGTCTCTTTTGTCTTGTCTTGTTTCCTGTAACATTGATGTTAAACATCTTGAAACTGTTTTTTTGAAGAGCTTTCAACTACTTATTAAAGTATTTCTTAATTTTTAGTGAGTTGGTTCACTGCTACCATATAGGGCTTGTGTCTCCAGTTTATACGCGCAAGTCAAAGCGATATTCGAATGATGGTTTAAATTTTGAAAAACCATTAATTCAGATCACTCAGGAGTATCTGAAGTATATCTGAGAAAATCTTGTGCTTCTTTTAAAGAGTGTAAGCAGACACCAGTGTGTGTGGCACATGCTGTGTTTGTGTAAAACGTCAGCAATGGGGGAGACAGGCGTCTGGCCTCGGGGTGTGGATTTCAAGCAGGTGCATTTGCCTGCCTGGCACTCCTCAAGGGACAGGATGGAGCGAGACGAGGCGGGAGGAGAGAGAGGGAAGACAAATCTGTGCTATCTGCACTCTCACACATACATACACATAAGTCCAAATACAAAGGTTGATCTCCAGTCATCCCGTCCCCTCTATTGAACACCCCTCCCTCACTCACAGATGAGTGGAATGTGTAAGGACAATAGAACCGTCCCCATCCTTCGGTCGGCTCCCCCTCGGGCCCACACAGGTCCTGACAGGAGAATAAAAGTGCACCTTGCACCTCTCAGCACCAGCAGTAGCACCTTAAAGGCAAATACCTCAATACCAGCAGTAAATAAAATAAGCGGGGGGAAAAGAATCACAGAATGACACAACATGGGGTGAATAAATGCATTTAGCTCAAGCGCTTTTCTGCTTTGCGCTGTCAAGTGTAACACAGACTCACACAGAGGTCCAAACTAAACACAGATCAGCCTGCTGTATTATACCCTCTACCTCCTCTTTGCATCATTGCACAATTATCAACTTTATTCTGTTACTTTTTCTGATACAGTGGGGCAAATAAGTATTTAGTCAACCACTAATTGTGCAAGTTCTCCCACTTGAAAATATTAGAGAGGCCTGTAACTGTCAACATGAGTAAACCTCAACCATGAAAGACAGAATGTGGAAAAAAAAAAAACAGAAAATCACACTGTTTGATTTTTAAATAATTTATTTGCAAATCATGGTGGAAAAGAAGTATTTGGTCAATACCAAAAGTTCATCTCAATACTTTGTTATGTACCCTTTGTTGGCAATAACAGAGGCCTAACGTTTTCTGTAACTCTTCACAAGCTTTGCACGCACTGTTGCTGGTATTTTGGCCCATTCCTCCATGCAGATCTCCTCTAGAGCAGTAATGTTTTGGGGCTGTCGTTGGGCAACACAGACTTTCAACTCCCTACACAGATTTTCTATGGGGTTGAGATCTGGAGACTGGCTGGGCCACTCCAGGACCTTGAAATGCTTCTTACGAAGCCACTCCTTTGTTGCCCTGGCTGTGTGTTTGGGATCATTGTCATGGTGAAAGACCCAGCCACGACTCATCTTAAATGCCCTTGCTGATGGAAGGAGATTTTCACTCAAAATCTCTCGATACATGGCCCTATTCATTCTTTCTTTTACACAGATCAGTCGTCCTGGTCCCTTTGCAGAAAAACAGCCCCAAAGCATGATGTTTCCACCCCCATGCTTCACAGTGGGTATGGTGTTCTTTGGATGCAATTCAGTATTCTTTCTCCTGCAAACACGAGAACCTGTGTATATACCAAAAAGTTCTATTTTGGTTTTATCTGACCATAACACATTCTCCCAGTCCTCTTCTGGATCATTCAAATGCTCTCTAGCGAACCGCAGACGGGCCTGGACGTGTACTTTCTTCAGCAGGGGGACACGTCTGGCAGTGCAGGATTTGAGTCCCTGGCGACGCATTGTGTTACTGATAGTAGCCTTTGTTACTGTGGTCCCAGCTCTCTTTAGGTCATTCACTAGGTCCCCCGTGTTGTTCTGGGATTTTTGCTCACCATTCTTGTTATCATTTTGACGCCACGGGGTGAGATCTTGCATGGAGCCCCAGATCGAGGGAGATTATCATTGGTCTTGTATGTCTTCCATTTTCTAATAATTGCTCCCACAGTTGATTTCTTTACACCAAACGTTTTACCTATTGCAGATTCAGTCTTCCCAGCCTGGTGCAGGTCTGCAATTTTGTCTCTGGTGTCCTTCGACAGCTCTTTGGTCATGGCCATAGTGGAGTTTGGAGTGTGACTGACTAGAGTTTGTGGACAGGGGTCATATAGTTCATATTCTATTTAGTACAAGACTCTAATTTGTCATGACTATACCATTTATTTAGCAATTGGGGAAAATACTTAGATGAAAAAGAATATCCTGTAAAAATATTGGAGTAGAGAGATTGAAACAATCATGACATTTTCATGCTGTCTGTCGCATTTTCCTCTTTCTGATTCTTCCCCCTCAATGGGCTGAATTCTAAAGCAGATCAAATTGTGACCATGCCGACGTCATCCTACAGCTGCGGACGCTAGAGCGCTTAATGACAGGCGGGGCTAAATGGCAGATTAAAAGACTAATTTCTCATCATCTGCACTTTGCCAAATTGTTGTATATAGTCGAATCGTCTCAAAATATGATTCTAATTCACATAATAATGCTATTTAAGATTTTTTTATGCTGTCACTGGCACTTTAAATGTACACATACAGCACAAGAGCCGCTGCCGTGCTGGACCCTATCCCAGAAGACTACAGATAGGAGTCAGGAACGGTTGAAAGCCAATCGCTGGTCATGAAGAAACAAACAAGCATTCAGACTTTGTTGAATTTTTAGGGGCTTAATGTAACAGTTTCTCTCTCTCGCTCGCGCTTTCTCTGTCTGTCTTAAGCGTTGTCTTTGCTGTGTACCCCAACCACGGTCAAGTAACTGGGGCAAGAATAAGTAACAAAACACTTACGGTACCTTTTTTGCGAGTGTCACATGTCATAGTTCACCTCCTAGTCTCAATGCAGGCGGGTGAAAGTTACTATCTGCAGCAGCAGCAGATATTTGGTTTGATCTGTGTTTGATGATGGATTTCAAGATCTGCCTTATCACCATGAGACAGGATTGAGGCTCTGAATATTGTGATTTCGATATCATCACAGCCTTATTATGTATTCTAAATAGGGAAGCCCTTTATTTATAACTAAAGGTCAAAGGTTAGAGAACTTGACCTTAGGTGTTAGTAGTTTTGTACCCATGTGCGCTAACTGAACTACCTAACTAACTTGAACTAAAGAAGACCTTTTTCAAACGGTTCCCTCAATCTTGAAAGCGTAAAATTGTAAAATAAATACAAATTTAGCTGGAACTAGGGGATCTGGCAGAATAATTCATTATTTAGATGTTCATAGTGTTTCTTTCTTAAATGGCAGTATATTTCATGCAATAAGTAGTTAGAGAAAATCCAGTGGAAATACAATGATGGAGTGAAAGTCATCATAAAGCTTGCACTGACACAAAGCTCATCCTTTTCACACATCATCTGTTTACCATCACTGTCTGTTTGGGTCATCCTCTACCCTCTGACCCTGCAGGACAAGAAAGGCTTTTATTGAGAAAGAAAAAGCACAGGGCACATTACACGCACACACACAGCCTATTGAAGGGGACAGCGGGAGTGCAGAGGTGGACAGGAAATGGTGTGTACCCCCTCCTTGGGGCCATATCCTGTGCTTGGGTACAACCCGTCTGGATTGGTATATGCGAGTGTCACACATGCACATCAGCAACATCAATCTGTGCATGTTAATGCTTCATCAAGTACCCAGTTGAACCACACCCTCATGAGTACAACAAACTCGGTCCTCCTGCCCTTGCAGTACGTATTGTACTACAATGCACCATGGAAAAATTCCTCAGTCAATTCTTCTCTTTCCTGATTTCAAATGAACTGCTCGTTCACCACCGGATGTCCATTCACTCATGTCTAAAGCTCTATCCAATTAATTATCTTTGGACAGCAATTTAAATTGTATCAAAAGAGCATTAAAATACTTTGGGTCTGTTTCATGTTCCTAATGAGCAGTGTTGTCAATAACGGCGTTAGAATATAACGGCGTTTCAAACGGCGTTATTTTCTTCAGTAGTGAGTAATCTAATTAATGACTTTTCTTATCGTGGCAACGCCGTTACCGTTACTGAGGCGGAAAAGGCGTGCGTTACTATGCGTTACGACGTTGGTTGACTGCCGCGAGAAAAGTCAGGAAAAAGACGGACTCACGGAGGCAAGAGAGAAGAGCAGGAGTGGGGATGACGCAAGGGAGTGTGACGCCGTTGCAAACGCGATATCACTATGCTAGGTGGCTCCAATAATACCTGACTGTAGCCGATAGCCTACAAACTACGCCCACATGATGCTTCGGTAGATATCACATATATACAGAAGTAGATGCAAATGACAGAACGGCGGCATTAGCAACATATATAGTAAAGAACTAGATGCGTTAGTAAACAGCCGACATCTTAAAGCAGTAGACTTCTCATGAAGGCTCTGTTGTAGAGAACCTTCCTGGCGAACCTAGGTCACGTTTTATCTAAAATGCTCCTAAATTGGCAAAATTTAACTTAAATCTATCTTTAAATGATGAAACCGTTTTAAAACACATGTCGAAAATAGACGGAAGGGAACTAATGCAATAACGGGAGCAATTTTAACAACTTTTACGATTGATTCACAACATTAAATGACTTCCACACATAGCAAAGGTTGTTATCTAGTTATTTTTTATTATTATCTAGTTATCGCAATATCCGCAATACCCCTGTTGTCCCAAAAACCCTTTAAACTTCAGATTTTGTGACCAGTTTTTTTGTTTGTTTGGTTTTTTTTGGAAAATAAAACATGAAAATTATCACCAGTTACTTTGTCAAGTAACTAATTACTTTTACATTCAGGTAAGTGAGTTACTAACGCAATTACTTTTTGGGAGAGGTAATTTGTAACTGTTGTTATTTACTTTTTTAAAGTAAGATTAACAACACTGCTGATGAGCAGTGGGGAAAAAAAACGACCACAGTGAGGATTTGAGTGGCCCAATAGTTTCTGGAGGCACAAGCCGTTGTTCAGTCAAATTCTTATTTGACATGCACGCAAATATTTTACATGCACACGCTGTATGGCGAAGATGAAAGGCAATGAAATGTTTTGAGTTACGAGCCTGGTGACGGAACAAATTAAACTCAAGGCCCCCATGTACACTGAAAAGGAGGCCAATGAGGGGGTCTGCCATTGAATCTTCAGATAGGGACATTGTGTAAAAAGCACTACAGCTTGGAAAGATAGTTTGAAACTTTAACCCACTGACTTAATCAGCCCCTAGCTTGAATCTGATCCCTCAATGAATCAGCGCCACACAGTGCCAGTTGTGCTACGGGTGACATACTTTACTCAGAGGACAAGAAACTCACCAACACTCAAAAAAACCAAAAAGTATGTCTATAAACATATACAACAGCAGCTGCCCCCAGATGCTTCATATCAGCACTTTTTGGAAAGTGCTGTGTCTAAACATTACTGACAGTCCTGGGACCAAAACATTACCACTAAGTATAAAGACTAAGTGTGAGCCAAACAGCTAGGAAATCACAGGAGTTTATGTGATTTGCAGTGTTACATACACAGCACAGCACACTTGAACAAATTGAAAAGTTCAAAGGGAATAGCTGATGTTTACATTGTTTCTGTTAATTGAGTTATTTTGTTGTTTTGTTAATTTGAGTTAATTGAGTGCATGCAGCACAACCTTCCAGGTGGCTGCTGTCCCAATAATCCAGTCAACCAAATTGATTGGAACCAATAGAGCAGGAATGTCTGGAGCGAGCCAAAAAACAATAACATCAACCATTAATCTACAATGTTTCATAAATTCATTCATCTTTGTACCACTTATCCTCTCTGAGAAATTGCGAAGTGAAGTTGGCTTATCTGTCCATCTTGGATTTACAAAATCAGTCAAAAACAGACTTGGAAAATGGTACTTTTACACATGTCCTTAGTAAGCAGCATAGCACGTCAGGCCCGACAAGCACCATATTTTCCAAAGAAATTCAGGCCGTACTGATGAACAATTAATTGTATGTCTCAGGATTGAAAACATGACTTAAATGTATTCCATTTAACTTACTGAAATAACGGTGTCCACAGGTAAATATAATTAATCTACGACAGCATGTTCTTAGGTAGCATAGGCGTCAGAGCCAGAGTGGGACTCATTTTCAGATTGGCCCACTTTATATCATGACCTACCCTATTGAAATATTGTAATAATAATTGTGCTGTCAAGCAATTAAAGTTTTTAATCGCATGCTGTCAACAGTAAACTTGCGATTAGTAGCATTTTTTTTCAAATGAATTGAATACGATGAAAAGCTTCAGTTTTGTACTCAGTTGCCACATGTGTAATTCACAACACCTGCAAAAGCTTCCTGAGCCTTTAAAAAGTCAGTCTAGTATATATAAAAAAAAAAAACTATAGATAATACCCCAAAAATAAAATGGTAACTCCACCCAGACCCTGTACAAGTTATATGGGAAAAAAATCATGTTTAATTCATCTTTAGAAGTGCAAAGTTGCCCAACTCTTGTTTCTATAGAGGCTTAAATTTGAATGATGTAAGGTAAGCACATTGGTCAACTCCTGTGCTAATAGGTGTATGGAAAAATTAGAATATATAATTTTTGCATCTAAAAAAATGCCACTGATCGCAAGTTTACTATTGACAGCATGCATTTAAAAACGTATTCTCTTGACAGCTCGATAATTATCACAATATTTCAATATGGTCGGTTATGATATAAATTGGGTCGTTCTGTGGCATGAAACTCCCAAGCTGAAACTGAGTCCCTGGACAAGAGTGCCATATTTTGGTCTAAAAAAGACAAAAGTTACGTTTCGGATTTCACCCGAGCCTCTGTGTGCTTTTGCCCGCCTATAAGGCATCTCAGGCGGCCACGACAGCTGCCCAACAGACCGGTAGGGTCATCGCTGTAGTTTCATCCAAACATGCTCGAAAACAACCATAATGGGTTGCGCCAAGCATTCAGACGGGTTCACGCTTGTCACGCTGCCTCAACGTGCCTCATTTTGGCCACTAAAACCCGAAGTCAAGTGTTACCAGGATCAAGTCAACAGGATGATACGCTCTCTCAGATCAATAGCGTGTCGCAGGGTCTTGAATTCAAAAGTACGGGATGCTAGAAGGACAACATTTTGTCATGCAAAGGGGGGGTGCGTTAATGCCGTTATTAACTAGTTTAACTCACAGCTCCATTTAAAAAGTATATTACGACTGGCCCAAATGTCAGGGATTTGTCCCGGGCCTCCCGATTAGCCCTTTCCGGGCTTCATGGTTTTTAATTATATCTTTTTTGTTGTTATTTGGTCTTTTCCTCTTCTGTCCGCATCCCTTCTCTGTGTCCCCCCAAAACCTCTTCCTGTTTGTTACTTTCTTCTAATAAATAAAACAAAATAAACAACCACAATGGGAGTATATCAAGCTTCCATGTGGCAAATTAAAACTGTTCAATCTATAAGAACACCCGCTCAGATTCCAATTCTCCTTGTCGGTGCAGCTGAACAGGACAGGTGAAAAAAAAGATAATTATACTCTAAATTGGTGTGAATGTGAGTTGCCTGCCGTCCTGTCTGTCTCATGATTGACCGGTTATCATCTCAGGTTGTACCTCTGTTGAGAGAAATGGTGGAGGAAATGTTTTGTATTCATAAATGTGTCCTCAGTTGATGTGGAAATAATGCTTCTATTGCTTGTTATTATTGACATATTATCTTTTCGCCACAAGATGGCAGGATGGGACTTAAATGTCTAAAGTGCTACATTTATTACTTCTTTTTGTTTGACTTTGATGACTTTGATTTTGTGGGATTGCCTGTGAAGACAGCAATGAGAGAGGATGTATCCGCATGTCAATGGAAATTAAATACGCCGAGTTTTGGCTAAAAGACAACTTATTCTCCGTCAATTCTTCCTACGAATGCAACGTTGAGCTGCAACCACCTCAACAACCTCACCACTGAGATCTGAGAGACCCCAACATGTGATCCCACGGCCCTTTAGTAGTTAGAAGATATAAATAGACATGTGCATATTATAAAGGAATGATGCTGATATTGCATTTCTTCATTGCGGAAATATTTAATGTCCTTTTTCTTCACAGCTGCTACGGTATAAAGTGATCTTTTGGGGGAAATAATCACATTATTGCTTCGACTGAAGAGCAACAGGCAGAGATGTGGTCTCGCTGTGACACAGCAGTATTGTATGTCTGTCACTAATGGCTCAGGAATGTCACATTAGTCAGGGGCTGCATGTGTGACACTGCCAACATTAAAGCACTTTGAGGCTGACAATATGATATTCCTAACGTGGACGCACACCCACACGTCAGTGATTTCATTGCCTCAAAGCAACAACGTGATCGACTGCCTCTTAAATGCCTCAAAGCATCAAGAGTTATGTTTCAAAACAGATGAAATATTCTGCTTTTCATTGTAGAACATACGCTTGGGTATCGCTAGGAAAAAAGTCCAGGCTGATTGAGTCAGACGTTTTATTTGCTAGACAGGCTTGCATGCAGTCGTGAGTTGTTGCACGCTTCCGTGCACATGTATGTGTAGTCTTTCTCGGAGTGTTTACATTGGGCAAGTAAGTCAAGCAATCTGAGATGGAGCTTTCTGAATGCCTAACCCCCCGTGTCCCATCACATCCCCTTCACACACAGCAACGTGCATCCACCACTCAACAGCGAGAGCTATTGCAGGAAACACGTTGTTACCTCACCAAGACACGCTGGCGTCAGTGTGTGTGGGTCAGGAGGGCAGCGGGGGATTGCGGACATATTGCTGCCATATGTGCTCCCTGCATGTTCACCCTCAGCTGTAAGCACTCAGCACACGCTTCCTCCCAAAGTTCCTCTAAGGTAACACAAGTTTGTGGAGCAGATGGCTGCTCAAACTGAGACGATTCATGTCAGTCTTCCTCTCATCCACAGGCTGACTCTCTCGGGCATATTTGGAGATCTCAGGCCTTACGTTTCCCGCTTCCATCTGGTGGTCTCTCATGCAAGCAGGAAATGGTATCAACAGGATTCCCACACTTGACTCAACCTGACTTTTCTGTGGCTGAGATTATCGCTCTCACAGGGAATAGTTTGTTTTGGTTCTATATTGATTGTTTCAATTGTCCATCAAAAATGTGGCTGTAATATCATTATTGTTTTTAATATTATTATTTCATTTTATTTTTTAAATCTCATACCCCAAAAAATGGAAAAAGGCTTAATTTTTCATAAATTTATTATACTTTTGTAAAATACAAACTATTTCCATTTTTTTTATTGGTTGTACTCAGTGTTGTTAATAACGGCGTTAGAATATAACGGCGTTATTTTTTTCAGTAATGAGTAATCTAATTAATTACTTTTCTCATCTTGGCAACGCCGTTACCGTTACTGAGGCGGGAAAGGCGTGCGTTACTATGCGTTACTAAGTTGGTTGAATAAAAAAAGTCTGAGAGAAACGGACTCACGGAGACGAGAGAGCAGAGCAGGAGTGGGGAAGACACCATTGCAACCGCGATGCTAGGTGGCTCCAATAATAGACCCTACTCACCTACGTCACAAAATGACGTGTCGCTGTATCCGGCCGCCCTATTGTCCGTCATTTTTTAGCCCTATTCTCAATGGTTTCAATTAGTCGTGCAATTTATAGAGCAATTCATGGAAGCCCCGGTGGATAAAAGGCGTTATGTGGAAAAGCTTCAGTTTATCCATTTGCCAGATCCATATTTGATGCCTAAATCGATGTTTTTCGACCCGCTGTCTTCGCCGTCTCTACCTGACATCTGCTACCCTGATATTTACAACTATCTTGTCCACACAAAATCAGCCTATTCTCACGAAAGTTTGAAAAACTTTAAGAGCTTGGAGGCTTATAAATACTTTGTTGCTGGTTGGGTGAAACAGGTTCTAGTCCACGAAAATTCGGCAGGAATCTATCTTGTGCTCGGGAAGGTGAGTTACGAAATTTTCAATTCAAAATCTTTTGTTCTTGCTAACATCCACTGTCAAGTCTAATGTATTTCATGTCATTTGTCAATGGAGCTAGGGCTTTTAATGTTTATATGGTTTAGCGATAGCACTCTCACTACATACATATATAATATGTAATAAATATGAAGTGCGATAGCACTACTCCAGATTGTCCCTAGTTGAATTTATTTTTTGGCTTTTGACCTCAATAGTGAATTTGTAAATGAATTGTATGACAACTGTCTTATTATCCCCTTATAATTACATATTGTCAGGTAGTTCATTCACAACGTCTGAGTGTATGTTGTCGGCGATTAGCCTAGCAATGATCTTAATTGTGGTTGTCAGCCCAAAACCCTCTAAATATATATTAAATGCATCTTACCAGATATAAAATGACTACTACATAATCTGTGGTAATCGTTTGGAGCCCAGTTTTCTCGTCGAATTGCAGAAGCCCATCTCGCTCTCCTCTCCGGGTCTCTCGGAATCCGGTAGAACTTCAAGTCTCTCCGTCTATCTTCTCTGTTATTGCAACCGACCGCCACACACGCCTTCACCATTTTGATTATTAATGTTAACGAGCAGAAAAACACGCCATAATAGGAGGAATTTACGTAGTGGTAATGCATCAACAGTGACGAGTTGACGGACAATATGGCGCGGGGGCGTGGTTGTGACATCATGTGAGTAGGGTCTATACCTGACTGTAGCCATAGCCGACAAACTACGCCCACATGACACGGTAGATATCATATTATAGAACTAGATGCAAATGACAGACACAGCTGCATTGGCAACATGTTTTAAGGACTACATGCATTAGTAAACAGCCGCCATCTTAAAGCAGTAGACCTCTCAGGAAGGCTCTGATGTAGAGATCCTTCCTAGCGAACCTAAGTAACTTTTTTTTTTTTTTTAATCTAAAATGCTCCTAAATCGGCAAAATCTTATCTTAAATCTATCTTTAAATGATGAAACAGTTTTAAAACTTACACATGTTTAAAGTAGACAGAAGGGAACTAATGCAATAACGGGAGCAATTTTAACAACTTTAACGGTTGATTCACAACTTTAAATGACTTCCACACATAGCAAAGGTTACTATCTAGTTATCGCAATGCCCTTGTGTCTAGTTAAGTGGAGGGTAAAGAATTGTCCCCCAAACCCTTTAAACTTCACATTGTGTGACCTGTTTTTTTTTGTTTGTTTTTGTTTTGTTTTTTTGAGACAAAAAAAAAGAAAATTATCACTAGTTACTTTGCCAAGTAACTAATTACTCTTACATTCAGGTAACTGAGTTACTAACGCAATTACTTTAGGGGAGAAGTAATTTGTAACTGTAATTAATTACTTTTTTAAAGTAAAATTAACAACACTGGTTGAACTAATCTGATATGGTTGAATTGGAATCCTATGAAAAATAAAATAAGACAGTCCAGGAAAAAACATTTTAAAAATGGAATCGATCTTACGAAATCTACCAGGGTGTATAAACTTAAGAGCCCAGTTATGCATTAAGCTGAGTGCATTAACGCTTCACATTTGTACTTTATATGATATTTGATAAAATGTTGTCACGGTTCTGACAAACTTCTTTACCAAGCTTCCAGGTCCCTTATAGTAAATACAACTTAGACCTATGGCAAATTTTTCACATTTGTATTCTTGAGCTAAGCCTAAAATTGAGTCATTGTTTTTTATTAAAAACAACATAAAACGATCAATTTTTTTCCCCCCCAGTTTCTGCTCTCCTCACCCGCTCTCATCTCACATGCATTATCCACATGTTCCTTGAAGTGAATACTGTCGGCCTGGCAGGTGTGTCCAGGTGTTCCCCCAATCACTCAATATCACACAAACCTACCGTTACTCCCACTAATGCACACAACTCCATCTTCCCATTGAGGACCTGTCCCATCTGTCCTGATGTACTCATTTGGAATTGTCAATACAATGCTTGGTGAAATGTTTATTAATATTGGAGTTGTTGAAACAAACATGAAAGAGGTTTTTGTTCAACAAAAAAAGCCTTTATTATCATATGGAGGAGTAGGAAAATTCACAAAAGGCGATGTAAAATCTCATAAAAACATGATGGCAAAATATTAAGTCACACACCTTTAAGACACCAGGACAATATGGGTGAAAAAATACTGGGTCCTTTGGTCAAGCTTGAGTGGTCAGTCCACCCGGTGCCAAAAAGAATACGGGTGAGTGGAGGTCACCTGTTAACCACCTTCGTAGTCAGCTGTCTTAACACACATCGTGTATGCATAAAAAGGAATGGCATCCACACATACGCACAAAAACACACCCAAGCAGCTGCAGCATGACTAGAGTCCCGGACCGGCCGGCACCAACGGGAGTTTCCTGGGATTTAACTGCATGTCCAGCTGCTCCGCTGTCATACATGCTGACACTGCTGGCAGCCTTTTGCAAAATGTGGTGTGGACCCCAATCTTACCTATAAGTTCTGACATTAAAGAGGCACTCAATAGTAGGAGAAAAGTCCATGAGGTGCAAAGGAAACCAATGGGAGGCTCCTGGGAATGCAGCTCTGTCTATGAGGTGGAGTTGTTGCATCCGGATGTGTTGTGTTTGTGCAGCAGAGACATGCGGCTGAAGGTCCGCGAGCAGGAGCCACACTGGTACTTCTTCACTTCGGAGTGTGTCTGCAGGTGTGCGCGCAGGTTGGAGCGGTCTGCGAAGGCCCGGTTACAGTGCTGACAAGCGAACGGACGCTCACCTGAGGGAGAGAGGAAGGGTTGAGCATCAACGAGTACATGTTGGATGTGCTGATAGGACAGAAGAAAATAAGCCAACCTGTGTGCGTACGGATGTGTCCCCTCAGAAGCCACGGTCTGGAGAAGGCTTTGCCGCAGGTGGGGCACACGCACGGCAACGTGTGGGAGCGGATGTGCATCTTTAGGGCGCCCAGACTGTTGTACTCCTTAGGGCAGTGTTTGCAATGGAAAGCTGGCCGAGACGCCTCAACGGGCAACGACGGAGCGCAAAGGTGGGACGTCTGGTGGTGTGACAGCGCTGAGATGGTGTTATAGCTATTAGTGCAGTACACGCAGTGGTAGATGGGTTGGAGGAAATCCGGGCTTGGGGGATCTGAGGAGCGTCCGCTGTCTTCTTCGTCTTCGCCACTGCTGCTGAAGGGGGAGCTGCTGAGGTCCAGAGGCCCAAGTGGCGACGGAGGGAGAGATGTAGGGGTGATTGGGGAAAGGGGTGTAGGCAGGGGGATTGTGAATGGATCTGAGGGGTAGCAGGTGTGGGCAGAGGTGTGCTTCCGGGTTGGAAGAGCAGCTCGTGGGAAGCTTTCCGGGACAAAAGCTGACAAGAAATAAGAAAAGATATTACATGAGATGTCATTGCTCCAAGAATAAAAACTTAATAAGTTAGAAGTACAAAGCACATTACAAAAGCCCATTATAAACAGCAACTTTTAAAAACACATTAATCTTTCATTCATTCTTGTGGCTCTTGTTCCACGTGTTGTTGTTCTCACGGAGTAAACATTTGGGAAAGTTAGAGCTCAACATACCGGTTTGGCTCTCCAGGAGGCTATCTCTGTAGCATGGTTTCTTGCAGGAAAAATACTTCTTGACGAGGAACGACCGAGGCATGTTGTCTTTTTAAATTCAAAGTAATTCCACGATTCGGGTGCGTGACGCGTCCTCCTGAGTCAGAGAGGTCACGCAACATCCAGCGAGGATCAAAAAGTGTGGTAAGGAATCAGTGCTCGGTCACCTCCTCAAATAGTGATCAGCGAGGAGAAGCAGCGGGGTGGGTGGGCGCGTCCCTGCCGAAAGACACACCCAGCGTGTCGGGGCGCCACTACCAGCTTCATTCACCACAGGTGCCCCAATGTGCGTGAATCCTTGCTGCAAATCGCAAATCTAATTGCGCATTTCACGCCTCTTATGGCTCACTCTTTCAATGCAGGCGTACCCACCCCCTCGCGCTTCAACAATACAGCGAACAATTGCGCGGTCAAAAACCTGTTGAAATGAGTTTTACAAAAGATATTTGATTAGTGGTCGTTATTTAAATTCATGAGTAAAGTTAGTACCCTTGAACCGCGAGCGACCCCTATTGGCTAGCATTTTCTAAGGCTGATTTGTCCTGCCAAACTGTTAAATATGATCCTCGCAAGAGCGTAGGTTTGCATAGGGAAGGTAGGAACATAACACTACCAACTTTTTAGGATGATCAAATTGCCCCCACCAACGTTTAAGCAACCTTATTTGCCTTATATAATGACTTCAGTTATATAGGTCATTTAGATTGTCTTCCCATATGTCGAAAAGATAGAATTGACCCTACCATTATTAAGTGAAATATTTTCATTATGTTCAGATTTACATTTACCCCTTTTCACTTGCTGAACGTGCCAGTCCATTTTTTTCCCTCAAACGCATGTTTGATTGGTTGATTACTTATGCAACAATTTGACAACATGCCGCCTCCTCTCCGCCCCTTCAAAGAGGTGGGATATTAGAAGGTTTTTTTCAGCCAGCAGCACCAGCAGCCACTGAAAGTAATGTAAAAAGACATCAATTTGTGGAGGTGGGGAACACACCACAAATTTTGCTATTGAAAATCAGTTAACATTAAACTGTGTGAATTTGCTAACCTGCAAAACTTGAGTAGGAAGCTGCCTAGAGAGAAGTGTCCTCCTGTATGTTTTCTCCTTAAACTGTGAAAAATGTAGAGAACCGAGGTTTACTCCCTTATCCCCAATTATCATTATTGTTTTATTTATGTGGCCTTAAAGCAGCCCAAAGAAGCCTTCATTTTCTGTTAAGTTTGGCTGTGCTTGTGGACAAAAGCAGTAATGTTTTATCTGAAGGAAGGCTCCATTTTTATTTATTTTTGTTATTCCCTGACTAAGACGTTTTTTCGGTTATGTGTAATTAATTTGTTTTGACAGACAATGTTGCGTGGTCTTAAGACAAATGTTTATTTATTTATTTATTTATTTATTTATTTTTTGCATTCCTGGATAGTTAACAGATTATTAACAAGTTTTTATTTATTGTGTATTTTAATTAAATTTATGTTCAAATATTGGAATTTTAAATTTGTTTAATAAAATCCAGACATTTATGTTTTCAAAATGTTTCTTTAATAGTTTTTGAAAACAAAGGTTTGAATCGAACAGTTTATCACCTGAACCAATGCATTTGAAAATTAGCATAAGTCAATACAGATTGATTTTGCATTGATCATTTAGCCTATCAACTGATTAGGTTGATATTCGTGAGAAATGTAGCCCTGACTCCCATTCACCCAATCAGTGTCCCCAGCAAAAAGTGTACATGCGTTGCACACTTTCACAGACTTGTCCCGTGTTGCCGACTCGCCGCTCTCTGTGCGGGGAGGGCGGCTGGTGTGATTTTATAACCCGGATATTGCGTCATTTTTGGTTGGCATCGGCAAAAAAAATAATCTTCACATTTCCAAAGATGGACGATGTCTTCCTCAGCTCTGCGATCCAGTAGCAATTTAATTTTGTTATGTCTTCTGTTTAATTTTGCTATTTCCAGTTTAGCATGTTGATAGTTGCAATGTTTGTTTACCGCTTTTCATCTTACTGCAAAAAGAAAGAGGAAATGACGATCAGCCTGCTATGATATTTACGTCATCAGCCATCGCGCTGTGACCCGGGAATTTAACGGCTGCTTTCAAACATACCGCTTCCCGGGAAAGTCCCAGACATTATGCTAAGATACAACTGGGTAAATGTCCGCCTCATCTCCGTGTCAGTCGACTCGGGAAATTGCTTTCACACATAAGGGCGACCTGTTTAAATCCCGGGATTGTAACGGTGTTTAGGTATGTGTGAAAGGGGCTTAGTGTTGCCCGCATGCAGGGGTTAAAATGGGCAGGAGCCCCCCGGAGCTGAGCTCTGTGACCTCGGAGTCGAGTTTTGCCACCCCGTATTGGAGCCCTGCCTCCTCAGTCAAATATACAAAAAATTCAATTCAAACTGGCAGTAGCGCCAATAGACAGTATGTAAAGGTAGTGTTGCGGGCTAGATATCTACGTATTTCGCATGCACAGTCTTTTATATGTAAATGCTGACATGCTCAACAAGAGCAGAGCACAGCATCACCCTCTGTTATCCCCCCTTCTTTAACACGCAGCATCTACAGAGTCAGTCAAACCACCAGTGATAGTTTGAATCATCTTTGGTTTGAGTATTTCCGCAGGAGTCCAAAATGGCGACTAAACCAAAGGAAGTGAATAACGTGTGAATAAAGTGAATTAAAAATGTACTTAGATGAAGAAATTATATAATATTCAACAATTCAGCAGTCCAATAAAAATAATTTATATTTTAAAATGGCTAGCTTCTTTAGATTATATGCCTTGTGTAATGGCAAAACATTCATAGTTTTCTCAGTTAGTTTAAAAGTAGAGGCTGTGACTGGCTGGATTGTTTATGAATGCTATGAATATTTATATAACTGCTGGAGAACTTTGTCCCAGTGTCATCTGATCATTTAGGTTTTAAGGATGGGGGAGCATTAAGAAAACAGACTCACCTGTGTGTCTATATAGGTTTAGTTTTCACTTTAGTTTTTGTCCAAAACGGTGTGTTATGATGTTAGTTTGCTGATTCTTTGTGTTAGTTAGCCACGTTAGATATCCATGTGTGGTTTTCCTGTTAATTCGGCCCGCATTTCTCTTTTGAGAATACTTTGCTGCCCTACCTTTCAAATCCCACTTTAACCACTCCCTGCATATATTTTGCCATGGACAAAATATATACAGTATTTGGGAGGGGAGGCACAATCATTTAAATAGTAATAAATTAAGAGGAATTTGAAAAGCAACTTTAAAAAAGCCATGAGAAATAGGAAAGTAGAAAACGTTGTTCACCCCCTACTGTACTGGTTCAGTAAATCATGTCAGCGATACCTAATTATAATTTAGTCTTTCACCTGTTTCAGCCAATCGTGTGAGCGTTGTCATGTTTGATCCCTGAGGTGAAGGAGCCAAACATCTGTTCTGAGCAGGAAACTTGAAGTCTTCATATCTTTTCTAGTTCAAGAGTTCACTTTGACCTGATTGCTGTAAAATTTGCCTGCAGTCTGCCTGCAGCCAAATTGAAGCAGATGTAACAATGTGTAATCAGCTGCTTTCACTCCCTCTTAATGTGTGTCAGGTGAATATTCCATTGTGTCCTTCTATTTTGGATGTCAAAATACGCACTTGGCTCACGTCATGCACATACAGGCTAGCCACTCCACCATCACATAATGCAAACTACTCGGATTTCTTTCACGGCGTCTCTGCTATTTGCTTTTTCATTTTTATTAGTGTGCTGCCCTCTGACCTCCAGTCTCTGTGGCGTCGGCGTCAACAAGCGCCTAATGACGTGTGAACTTTTTGGCCATGCCACTACAATGGCGCCCATAGACAGGTGCACCAATCCCAAAGCACACATGCTCACCACCCCCTTCTTACCCAGTGGGGATCTATGGGCTCTCAATGCAATGTTAAACAGCCGGCATGCTGAAAATGTGGGCACCTGATTTGAAGCCTTAAACATGATGTTCCCAATCACAAATCAGAAACTCTGATAAGTTTTTTGACCGATCCTATTTAAGAAATCGCTGTCTATTTCGCACTTCTTTCTTCCAATTGTGGCCACCTTGTCACATTTCATGCTGTCTCACATCAGAATACAGTATTTTGAAGCGGGTTAATGATTGCCCCTCTGGGTCCATTCGAACTGCACTAGGAGCAACCAGTGTAAAAAACCGCACCTCTGCTATTGAGACGTCTCACTCCCCGCTGGGTTTTGCATTGGGGGGTGCAAAAAGAACAGAAGAAGAAGTCTGTCTTCCACACCTTCTTCATTAACCTCTTCCTCTCTAGGGTGCATAAGAGCCCCAAGCAACAAGTTAAAGCTCAAGTCAACTCAATTATTATTAACCCTGTAAAAGGCACTCACTTAACTCATTGGCTGCTATTGCTGTAAAGCCTTCAATGGCAGTGAAATGTGAGAATTCACAAGCGGTCCTCTCATTTTAGATTAATTGGACATTTATCATTGTCACTTGCAGGCGTATTGACGTATTAAGACAAAATTCAAAATAGTTTTATATTAATCTTTTGTCATATCTATTGTTGTTTTAAACAAATACTAGCTAAAAATGTACTGATAATTGTATCCTTTTCATGCCGGTTGTTTAAATTAAATTATTAGAAAAAGTAACAGGCCATTAAAAAAACTGCAGCATACTGCAAATGGCCCTTATTCTGGATTTAGAACATTAGTGGACCATTCTCCTGATGCATGCATAATGAACATACAAATTTCCCATGCTTTTGAAAACAAGTGGGATAATTTGGGTCACCTATGCCCCTATAAATACTATTATAAGGATTTCCTCTCTTTAAGGAAAAAAGTTAATGACAAGAGATGGCTGCCAGGAGGTTACACCTAGTTATTTATGTTAAATGTGTTAAAGTTTTGCATACAGTGACTTGACAGGCAGAATAATTACCATCTGTTATCATACAATCTCTACTAAAAGTGTCAAATGAAGACTTCTCTGCAACACATTGTCATTTTATTTGTATACTTGTGTGTGATTTTTAGTCTTCACAAGAATCTGAAGCCTCAGCATTGATCAATTTTGTGGAGATTTACCACGGAATCACAAAAGATAAAATACAGCGCAAAAGAGATTCAGT
Organism: Corythoichthys intestinalis; assembly: GCF_030265065.1. Taxonomy (NCBI): domain Eukaryota; kingdom Metazoa; phylum Chordata; class Actinopteri; order Syngnathiformes; family Syngnathidae; genus Corythoichthys; species Corythoichthys intestinalis. Next base: position 52,933,504 of record NC_080396.1, on the reverse strand, counting down.
AAATGTTTCAAAAACTAATATGGAGTTTTTTCCAATGCATTTGTAGCAGTGTAGTCTGTCATGCAATTAAATGACACATTTACATTTCATTACCTGCCACTTCGACTGCTATTCAAAAGGTAGCCAACACCCACATTGGTTTGGGACAACAATTTATGTGCAGATTGCAAAGTCACAGGTCAGTTCAAAAGGAGCAGACTTTACATGTAAAACAGATGGCTCTTGAATAATCAAGTCCATTGTAACATTTCAGCACATTCAGACGATTCAGGTAACGACCACTCAGCAGCATTTGCATTTGACAACTTGTTTTTCAGATTTTATATAGCCAGCCCTCATTGCCTCATTGAATCTGAAAGAAAATCTGTACGTTTGTAAAAGTGTATGTATTCAGTCGTTTTCACATGTCAATATGAAGACTTCTTTTTGGTTATATGTTCAACCTTACAATTTGGACGCTATCAATCATATGTGTGGTGTCAAATTTACATACAGTGTAAGCTAGTATAAGCTTGTATATGGACAAGTGTTTGCTTCACAGTAGGTAATATTTGTTGTTTTTACATACTGTATGTACTAGTATATATGATGGTATGTCCACAGTTCAGAGGCGTGGTAACCCAGCAGGAGCAAGATAAGGTTATCCCCGAGGAATGTGGCGCTCGCTCTATGCCACACAAACTCCCACATGCAGAGTGCAGCCATCTTTAGTCAAACAAGTGTGTGTGTGTGTGTGGGGGGGGGGGGGGGGTCTGAATTGAAAATTATCTGAGTTTGAAATGAAAGTCTATTCAAAATATGAACATCATTCTAAGATTAGTTATTTCCACCAAACTATTGGATTATACCCAGAAAAATCTCACCGAATTGTTTCTGTAACATTTAATAGTACGTGGAACTAAAAACACTTCTATGTAAAATCATGAACCCTATTTATACAAATAAAATGCCATTCATCTGTCCCAGCATCACCCAAAACAGCAATCAATATTTGTGTGATTTTTTTCTAAAAATAAAATAAATAAATAAATAATAATAATAATAGGGACGCAGTACAGTATTGTACTTAGTCAAACATGCATAAATAATGATTTCTACATCATGATCATTTCATGGATATTGTGCTACTCCCTCTGGTGTGTGCACTTTTGCCATCATGCAGCAATACAGCAAAGCATATGCACAGAAGAAAACGAATGCAAAACTGCAATATTAGCAATTTTTCCATGAGCAAAAGAATATAGTATTGTGAGCCTAGTTACATTCTCTCTGGACATGTGGTGCTAACATTCACAGTCAAATATACAGGGCCGGCCCAGGCCATTTGGGTGCCCTAAGCAAATAAATGCAAAGGGGCCCATATTTTTGGCCCACCATTTCGTCACAGTGTACTGTGAAACCCATACATGAAATCCAACCCACACGTCCATATTTTGTATATTAAATAGATTTTGTTGCACTGCATACTTTAAACGTCTCACCCCAAATGATTGTCAGTACTTACAGTAGATAGCGCTAAACCTTTTTCTAAAAGGAAAGAAAGGAAGAACTTATATATTTTTAAGCTTGTAATCAAGTATCAAAACTCACAAAAGTCAAATAAAGCAAACTGTAGTAAACAAAACAATATAAATTAAACAATTGCCAGATTGGGGGCCCCCTAGTCGTCAGGGGCCCTAAGCAGCAGCATAGTCTGCGTATAGGCTGGGCCGGCCCTGCAAATATATGTATGTTATTGCTGCATAAACTGTAATCTGTAATCTGAATTGTTATTTTTAATATTTTTGAAAGGTGAAGTTTTAAAAATAAGTCTTTACAAAAGTTTTGAGCTAATTTATCTTGGTCTCATACTCTTATATCACACACCATTTATTATGTTGAAAGATTTTGGTAGCAAGTTGTTGGTTCCTTTTATTTTAAACATTGACACCTTTTCAAAACCATATCTCGATGCTTCGCATGAGCATATCGATAATCTTCTGGGATGCAATGTATCACGATATATCACCATTTTGATATTTTGTCACACTCCTATTCTCAATACGTCAACCATCAGCAGCTCATTAATGACGTGAACCAATGTTTGCTATTTGGTCATTGTTCTGCCACTTCATGAGTCCTAAAACAAACAGTGTACAGGAATATTGATTGCTACACACTGGAGCAGCTATCATCATCATAGTTCATCATGGTCCTCAGAGGAAGACCTTTTAAGAACGTGATGACATGTATTTTTGTTGTGAATGACTTACAAAGTAATATTGTAGAATGTTGATGGCCTCCCGTACCTTAATCTTAACGCATTGGTATGTCTTTTTAGTGTAGAAGCGTTATCTGTGCAGACCCCTACTGTTAAACCACAGCACTCCCCATGATGTAATATATGGCACCATTAAAGGTCATTTAGTGGTCAGTCCTATCTATCTACAACCTCAATTATGTTGTTACAATTTGTGGCTTTAAATAAAAGCGTGGGCTAGTCTTCTATGTGTTCCGTTGCTGGTCAACAAGATTGGGGTGATAGGGCAGCGAAACATGATTAAGAAAAAACAAATAATAATAATGGCATTTTATTAAATGTATTATATTTTGACAACACCCTTGGACATCAGAAAAACAAGCGATAAGACCAATCAATTGATTAAAAAAAAATAATAATAATGACTTGAAATTAATTCTACCGCATATTCATTGTGTGCCTATCTAGTTCCACCTAGCGTTCTAATAGGATATTGCGTCCACAGAAACAAATATCAAACCAACCGCAAGAGAGCAGCCAAAGATAAATGAATGATCATTGATCAAAATTTTAGATATGCTGTTCTGTTGTGTTATATGCAAATAATCAGAGTATAAGAACGTCAAGTAAACAAGCTCAGTTTTCAATTGCTTAAGTGAGCACTTGCTAAAATAAGAATAATGACAATAATAATACAGAAATAATAATAATTATTATTATAATACATAGAGGCAGTGACTACTTTTTAGAAAACAAAACATTTTTGTACAGGATCCTCCTATTATGATATGCAAGTGACAAAATATAGAAATATTATTATCATTATTATCATCATTATTATTATGTGCTCGGGCACCAGCTTTTAGTGTGGACCACAGCGGCGCTTTAATGACAAGAAACCAGCCATAGGCTACAATTGTATTTTAAAACAAAGTAGCAACTTGCTCGAGATGTCATCCTATCAAATCTATCATTTCGATGTGTCGTTTTTAATTCGCGCAACTTATGAATGTTTATCATACATACATACACATACATTTTCTCCCACTTATCTGAGATCGGGTCGTGGAGGCAGCAGCTTCAGCAGGGAAGACCAGAAATCCCTCTCCCCAGCCACTTCATTCAGCGCTTCTTGGGGGATCCCAAGGCGTTCCCAGGACAGCCAGGAGCGCGTCCTGGGGCGGCCCGTGGCCTCTTTCCAGTGGGACGTTCCCGAAACAGTTCACCAGGGATACGTCCCTGAGGCATCCTGATCAGATGCCCAAGCCACCTCATCTGGCTCCTCTCGATGCGGAGGAGCAGCGGCTCTACTGCGAGCCCTTCCTGGATGTCCGAGCTTCTCACCTTATCTCGAAGGGAGAGCCCAGACACTCTACGGAGGAAACTAATTTCAGCCGCTTGTATCCGGGATCTTGGTATTTCGATCTCGACCCACAGCTCGTGACCATAGGTGAGGGTAGGAACGTAGATCGACCTGTAAACAGACAGCTTCGCCTTTCGGCTCTGTCTGCATCACTGCAGACGCAGCACCAATCCGCCTGTCGATCTCCCGTTCCATTTTTCCGTCACTCATGAATAAGACAGCGAGATACTTGAACTCCTCCACTTAGGGAAGGACCTTATCCCTGACCCGGAGAGGGCATTCCACCTTTTCCCGACTGAGGACCATGGTCTCGGATTTGGAGGTGCGGATTCTCATCCCAAACGCTTCACACTCGGCTGCGAACCGTTCCAGTGAGAGTTGAAGGTCACGGTCATCTGCAAAAAGCAGATAAACAATACTGAAGCCACCAAAGCGGACCCCCTCAACGCCTCAGCTGCGCCTAGATATTCTGTCCATAAAAGTTATGAACAGAACCGAATGTTTATCAGTGGTAATAATAAAGAGATGGTTCTGAGTTTGTCAATCAATCATTTAAAGAATAATTAACACGAATTCTCTTTGGATATGTGCGCTGCGTATAGACAAGTTTCCGCGGTACTTCCGCTTAACTGCCGCCTTTCTGCTCGTAACTTCAGTTTTACAATTTCCCCATCCAAAACAACAGTGGTGCTGGAGTAACATTACTCATCAAAATCCCTTAAAAAAGACAATTTGGAAATACTGCATCCATCTGCCATCATCACGACAGGGGAGGACAGCATGTTCATGAAGACAGATGTGGCACCAAGCTCGTTTTTGTAGCCATATTGCCATTGTGTTGTGGAAGGTATGTTCTTCCTATCCCTGAATTTTAATGTGTCCGGTGCTCAAAAAATACTAAAGCTAAAAACGTGCGCATGAAACGACTTGTTGCCTTTGATGTTGTTATCACGATGATGATTGTAATTATGATGATCTCTCATAATATTTACTACAATTATTGTACTGCTGTGGCTGCTAGCCTGTCGCTAATCAGTACATGTAGATGGCACAATTATGTCAACACATAAATGCAAGTGTTACAAGTTTTCTGTTCGTTTGTTTACAGGTGGAAAATGCTGTTAGGCAAGGGAAGACAAGTTGATGTGCCTCACAAAAACACTTACTGTACGTTGATGGACATATATCAAGGCTACATACGTTCCACCCGGGGTCGGCCGAGAGGCTGGGAGATGGTAACGGGAGAAAGCCTGTTTGGATGCCACCAAGGGTCTCTGTAATGTTGGGTGAAAGTTTGGCAAGGCTCTCCTAAGCCGCTCCGGAGCTCTGCTGTCAAATATCACATTCTCGTATGGTATATTTCTAATTATTTTATAAATTGTGATTTATTGACCTGTTTTGCACATGCACATGCATGTTTTAAACAAAACAAGCAATGGAATCATGTTGTCGAAATGTTTTATTGCGATCAATATCTGCAATAAAAAAAGAATGACATACTATTTTTGTTTATATGTAAATACCTTGTAGTATTTCCTTGTAATAACAAAATCCGTGTGTATTTGTAATTTCACCTCGTTTCGGTCACACAAGTGGCTGGCGTATCAATCTATACCTCACGTTAACACAGGCAAACAGGTTGTTATAATTTTGTCCAATGAATGATTAACGAAGTGATAAGAACAATCATACAATCTTTTAGGTATATCTTTAGGTTTAAAAATCACATCCATAACTTCTTGTCTGCAGCTGGTTTCCATTTAAGGCATATGGCGAGGTAGTTACACACCTGCGCTTTGAAGCTGCTCAAAACATTCCACTTCAAACCACATCGGCGCTTCTAGGAGGTCACACACAGAACAGAAAGTCTCTGAGTCTCAACTACGTCATGCTGAATCCATTTAGGGAGATTCCGTGGTTTTCCTCTGGTTTGATTTTGCCGTTTCTCAAGATGCTGCTTACTTCAACTTCAATTCATGTCATTCTTTCTCAACCGGAAGTTCGGTGCAGAAATTTTCCAAGATTGCTCTGCCAATGTTTCGCTCGGGAAAGTTGTCTATACTGTATACTGCAAATGAAGATGGATTTATGAAAAGATACATGCATGGAGATGCCGGGGATTGAACCCGGGGCCTCATACATGCAAAGCATGCGCTCTACCACTGAGCTACATCCCCAACTACCATCTGTAATGTAATGTTCATTGAGAGGAATATGCACCAACTGTCACAGCCAGGCAGGCAGTATAAGACGGAAGGAAAAAAAGTTGTTTATTGCTTAGTTTGCCTGAACTTTAACCTTGCTTCACTTGCTATCACTTTGAGCTATTCCTCCATTATTTGTAGATGGAACACATTGAAATTAGGTTGGTGTATTCTAGGGATATATACAAAATCATATCAACTTTATTTCTATCTCCCTATTCAAAAACCCAAAAGGTCCTCAAAGTGCTTTACGACAGCGAAAATAAACCGCAGTAGAGTATTATACAATGACATTAAGAAAAAAAACAATGCATCACGATAAAAGTCAAAACAACAAATAAAACAATAAAATAAATAAAATCCAAAAACATTAAAGCCCTTAAGAAATAAAACCAGGCTACCCGAGTGTGGAGAAAAGGCGTGTCTAAAAAAGTTGGTTTTTAACCGCGATTTTAAAAGGCCTCGATTCGTACTGGTGCCGATTTCAGGGGGCAGGCTATTCCACAACCTGTGGGCAGCAATTGAAAAAGATCTGTCACCCCGCTGTTTAAGTCTCGACCTTAGAACTCGCAGAAGAAGCTGGCCAGTAGAACGAAGAGCGCTGTTAGAGTTATGGAGGGTTAAAATCTCTGACAATTAAAAAGGCGCTTGGCCATTCATAGAATTAAAAACAAACAGTAAAAATTTAAAATCAACACACATCAATCCTCAGAGCCCAATTTTTATTTATCCTCCATTCAGGAATTCAAGATAACCCTTAGCTGATTTTTTTATATACTATCCCTCAGGGGAACAGCCTGTCCTCACTTTTTGCCGTGTTTATCAGCTCCCCTTTGCCAAGGACACCTTCAGACACTGTCTGCGCTAGCCTTGTAGGGCCAGACTGAATAGATCCATTGGGGCTTTTAGAGAGCTCTGGTGGGATATATAGAAGGAAAGGAGAGAAGGTGAGAAGAAGAAGCTGAGACATTTCCTTCTCTCCCCTTCTGTTTGCTAAATGAACTGAGAGGGAATCTCCCAGATATGGGAAGAGCGTACTTGCCTGATATAAGTTGCGTTGTGTAATTTGGACGGAAGACAGAAAGCTATCATGTGGAGTCTGAGCTGGCTAAGTATTATGTGTATTTAAGGGTTATCTTGGGACCACGAAGTGCAGTTGAGGATAACCTTTACAAATAAACGGAATATAACTCGATACCTACAGCAGTGCATTGCGTCTGCTGGATATTTACTCAAAGCAAAAACTAGGTGTAAAACAGATAAACCCTCTCAAGGTTCACCTTTGTGTATCATATTTCAATGAACATTAGTTATGTGTTATGTGCTCATTTCGTGTGTCGTACAGCTGATTTTTTTTTTTTTTTTAAGCCTGTGCCTGTTCAAATTTTGGGTACAGTATCTAATTTCAAAACCTTTGTAAAAGTTGTTGTACAAATGTGTACTATCTCTGAAGTTTGGCTGCCCTTTTAGGGATTTCCTGACATTTATTTTTTCATACAAGCCAATGCCTTATAGTTTAGTACTAACATTGAACATGATCTTAAACAGTTCACAATTCCTTCCAGCTTGTCTAAGGGCTCAATTCAAGCTGAAGAAAAGCAGCTGTGACTACCATATTTCAGTGTAAGTCTGGTGTTTTTTGGAAGATGAGTAGTTGTGTATGCACCCAACATACCCTTTGGAATCACGGCACTTTTTCTTCAGCTGGACCTGAGCCATCATTAAGTTGGAACAGTTGGTGAAAAATAAAAGCACAAAACCTTCATGCTTCTGCTTCTGAAAGGATTTTTTAAAATATAATTTAGTTGCACATGGTATTCATGATTGGCAAATTAATGGATGAAAAATTGGAAATGATTTACCTTGGTCTTGTAGTTTTTAGATCAGAAAAAAATTGACATTTGATCTGGAATGTATAAACTTACTATATACTAGTACATGCATGGACTTCATAATCATATTGACGGGACACATTCTCCAGACACTGCGCCACGCCTTCAAGTAGTGGGCCGTCCTACATTCCGCTTCAGTCGGTCGAAGTCGGTCACAGTTATTCTCAAACACATGCAACGATCCAATGCTGGATTTAGTTTGAAAAAGTACGAAAGCTGTACCGCATACAAACAGGAATGATTGTCTCAGAAGTGATTTGTTCGAGGATTTGTGGAAATTATTATATTTTTCGTGCCATGCATGATTTTTGAAACGTTGTGAAAAAAAATCAATGGGAGAAATTAACCGCTACGGCATTGGCGTGATAATTCGCAATATTTATGTAAAATAAGTGCAAACTGTCTGTTTTTTGCTTTTAACCAAGAATTGAGACTGTTTTACGTCCATATCTATAAAGAATTCAGGAATTTAAGAATTTATTCACAAGAATTTTCAATGTAAAAAGCTCTTTGTTGTGATAAGGCGGCGCCACAGTGGCTTAAAGACTAGCAGCACATTCGACATATTTACGTAAAATAAATGCTAACTGCCCGTTTTTTTGCTTTTAACCAAGAATCAAGACTGTTTTACGTCCATATCTATTAAGAATTCAGGGATTAAAGCATTTATCCACAATAATTTTCAACGAAAAAAGATCTTTGTCTGTGTTCCCACTCGGTCAGCTTTGACGGACATACAGTAGACCCCCTATTAATCGGCCACGCGCCCGTGTCCAGTCAATATATTATGAAGTCTATGATACATGGTATGCCTTTATGTTATTTGCATTCAAATCCTTTGCCTTTGGACATTCACAATGGTGTAGTGTGCAGGCCCTCGATATGGATTGATGCACTTCATGTCTCATCTAGCTTGCCACACTTGATACATGCTTATCGTATGCAAGCAGCCGGTACTGCAACGGAGAGGCCAGAGAGGAAAGGAGAGGGAGAGGAACCAAAAATAAAAGCTGCAGAACACAGCAGGGGAATCAAAACACATGACAAGGTCGTCATGGTCAAAAAGGACATGCAGTGCTGTTACATTCATGGGGACTTGTATTACATAACATCTTTAAAGGAGGGGGCAGCGTTTTACATTTGGCATCCTTCCAAATGGTCTCGTTTCAAAATACACTTCCGCAAACACTTTTCCATGTCAGACATCAGGCCAATTGTAATGTTATCTGTATTTGTTCAAACTCCGAAAGCCAATAAAAGAAGCAAGTAATCTGTGCCAAACAAAGAACAAAGTTTTGATTGCAAAAGTTCTAAAGTCGGAATCAACCTGTTTACAGGTAACGCCTAAACCTTCAAGTGCTTACAAGTTGAGCTTTTGTTTTTCTATCAGTCAGCTGGGGCAAGGACTGGCATGCCGATAGAGCATTGTGTCACATTCGTGAACCTCAACATGCGCACAGGGAGCAAGACCCGGATCTGAACTTTCACCTATTTCTTCAGCTGACTTGGGAAACTGTGGGAATCCTGTCGAAGCTCTGGCTTTGTGTTGAAGAGCTCTAAAAAAGGAACCCACAAACCAAACCTGTATGTACATTATTTGGATAATTTCACCATGTGTACAATTTCTGTTGTGTTAGAGTACAAAAACATGCGCACTTCCACAAAATGTTCTAGTAGGCACATATTGAAGGCAGTGAGGTGATAGCGTGTCTTTGAGTTGCCTAGCACCTGGTAACTGTATAGGCCGAAGCCTTATCATCTTGCCTTAACAAAGCTAAAGCCATGTACATTATCTCTCTGCAGAGCTATAACAGCCTGGCAACAACTAACAGGCAAAAAGAATCCATGTTAGGAGTTGGATAGGAAATAAGCTGCTGGCAGACAAACCCGCTGTCACAGGCTGTCATGGTGAATTTCTTGGACATTGGAAGGGACAATTAGGCTGCTGTGTTCCCCCATCTTTTTTAGGGGATTATTAATTTCACAGTAAGTACTGTGAGAACACAAGTGCATGGATGACCACGCATGCAGCTTCACATACCTGCTTTATAGTCTACTCAGGGGTGCTCTGTTTATGCTCATCGCACCAAGGCCCTGTTCACATTTGTTCCACCACTGGTGGTAGCTACAACAAATGTTGCTCAAAGTGTTTTACAAGTTAGACTATCTGAAAGGTCTGGCATTAACATGAAATGTGCATAAAATCGCACTTATGCAGATGGGTGTGGATGATATTTTTCTTACAAACGAGGTGGTGTGTACAAATTTTTTTTTTCTCCTTGATGCAGGAGATTAGGGCTTAATTTAAAATGCTGAAGTCTAATCTACAATGATTCTTATTTCCATCTTTTCGTTTTCGGCTCCTTATGCTGACAATGCTGATCTAAAATCCAACACATCACTATGACTATATGAACATGCATATTATTAGTAATGTTGAAATTAATTACGTTATATTCACTCAAATTAGGAACAAGTTACATAAACACAACGCATTTAGGTTAGTAAAGGTTAGGGTTTAACGTACGAGTCATTACAAGCGAGCAATGAGAAGAGACAACAAACCCAAAAATTGCTTGACAATGCTACCTATCAACATACCTGTATACAGTAATTATTTTAAACAATGATTAACACATGTTGGCCTATAAATTGTGTAATAATGACAATGACACTGTATTTTGTTAATCACCAGTTTCATAAAGAATGTGACAGACTGCAAAGGGGACACTTTTTAGTCTGCTGTGTTCTCTACAAGTTCATCAGGGACTTGATTCAGGATGTTGAGGCTGTATAGGCTTTATGTGCCCTGTCATTGTCCGGGAACCAGTCGCAAACTCATCTGCGATATTAGGCTTGGTTCAGACCACAGGTCTTAATGCACGAATCTGATTTTTTCGTGTTTTCCCGACTCAATTGAGGAATTAACATGACGGTCTGAACATGACAAGTTGCATAGAAGTGGACCATTTCCGATCTAGATCACTTTTGTATGTGATTTAAATCCAATCTGGGCCACATTTTTCCAGAATGTGTCGGCGGTCTGAACTGTCATGTCCCCCAAGTCGGAATTCATGCAGCAATTACATCAACAAAGAAGCAGAGTGGTAGGCAGGACGGCAGCAATGTAGCTGTGCATTAGCATTAGCGCCTAGCTGAAACTCGGCTTTTACGCAGGAAGCGGGCTTGATCATAGTCATAAAAAAAATAAATGCCTGATAATGCTCGATCTTCTTTCTGTGGGCCGAATGAGCAGTATTTCAGTATTGCTTACATGGCTGAGTCGGGGCAAACTGATGCACACACGTAAGGCTTATGTGCATGCGTCATGCATGCACAGTGCATATATACGTTCTATCAGTCCATATAAACTTTGAATATAAGACTAAACGGGGATTATTAATGTCTGTTATTTGTGTCCTCTTTTTGGAACTCAAAATATGATTACCCTGGAATGACATACAGCTAGAATGTGTAGTTATTTGTCTTGATGCTTCTGCGCATGCAGGTCAGTTTGCTCAGCGCGTGTCAGACTGTGAATTAGTACGCATGCCTAATACTTGAACGGGCTCAATGGACAAAGGCAGTCTGAACGGGCACACAGAAAAATATAAAAAAGATATGACAAAAAAAATCAGAATTGTACATTAAGACTTGAAGTATGATTCTAGCCTTATAGGCTCCAACATGCTGAAGAAAAGTAGACGTAAGACTACTTTTCTTCAAAGCCTCGGTGAGGATAAACAGTATAAAAAACGGATGTATGGATGGAAGCATTTCAGTGATGTGTATGAAACCGTTTTAAGTTGTGCATGCAAGAGTGTGTCACTTTTGTTTCTGTGTAGGAAAAAGCAGTTGTGATTATGAGTGCATTTCAGTAGTGTGTGCAGTTTTTACTAATGGATTAGATTACAGAAAATATTAATTGAACCACAAGAAAGAGGTCTCCAAACTGCCCCTAAAATTTAACAAAATGTTAACAAGTTTATGCCTTACCTCCTTTTAAAACCTAAAATCGAGATTAAAAAAATGAAAATATGAAAATATTTCAAGGTGAATTGTTGGCAATAATGATCTGTCCCAAAGTGGAAATGTGGATACAGAATTTACTTGTGAGTCGATTTACATTTTGCGCTCCTAAATTTTCTGAAAATTCAGCTATAGATAATAGATTAATTAGCAATTGAGAGAACTTTACTTGTGTGTCTGGAAGTGTTTTATTTGTGTATATGCGTGAAAACTAATTCAGTTGAGTGCATGAGAGTATTTTCAGTCACATTTATTTCCACAGATCACAGATAGGCTTTACAGACCATCAATTGACAGTAAGTAAATAGATTCTTAAATATGTAAATAAAAATAACAAAACATTGTCATCCCTGATCTAAATCCCACGTGACTCAAGTATGAAAATAAAAAACTAGGGGTAAATTTGTTAGTTTCTAATTTTGTCCCTCACGGCTCCTCATAGTTGCTGGCAAGAAATGCTGACCCAGAATCAGTTTACCATCCCCCAGCTGTGTATTTTAACAGCGACTGTTGTGAATAACAGCTGATTACGGATCAGCCAGTGAGCCCAATGTCCTCCTTTCTCTCTGGGTGGAGGTTGACGTCTCTGTGGCCCAGCCCCCACCCTTGCAGTTTCCCATCGCTCAGGCTTGTGGCTTGTGTACAATTTTGATTGGTTAGCTGGCTCCTTGTGGGCGGAGCAAAGGCGTGTCCCTATGTATTGTGATCTCACAATCAGCTGTTTTGTACGTTCCACATACTGATCTGAGGATCAGCTGGAGGCAGCAATAAACAGGAGGACAAACGATACGAGAGGCTCTAAAAGCTGCAGATGTTATAATCTGAAACATCGGTGTAATACATTACACGAAGCCCTTCTTCTGAGAAGAAAGCCTTTTTATTTTTATACGATGGTGCTTTGACTACCTCTCTTAAAGGCTATCTAAAGCTATGCTTTAAGAATTCTCCTTCCTACTGTGTGTGATTACGTTTACAACTTGAATATAATATTGCAAAGGCAGGTAAGCATCTTTTCATTGTTTTTTTTTTTTTTTTTTTTTTTTTAATGTAGTCTGAGTTAATCCAGATATGTGGATGTGTAGACGCCTTAAATGTCGTCCGTCATGACCGAAAAATTCCATCGCGTCTCGTCATTTGCACAGCCTAAATCTCTCACTGTCGTGTACGATTCAAAGCGTTTTGTCAAATGTTTTGCGACGCCCTTTGCTCGGAAGATGACACCGATCTGCATTATGCGGGACGCCAGCAGCCGCTGCTGTGCAAACTGCACCAAAAGCTAGATGTGGAGTCGACGGCGGATGTTGTGACGTTTCATGTGAGGCGAAGGAGACAGTTCTCGTTCTTAATATGGTTATAATTTTTCTCCCTGCCCTTGCGTTATATCTGTGCCAGATGAGTTGACGTCTTGTTTTGAGCGCCGCGTCGCCGAGCCACGACTGTCATTGCTTTGACCCTTCAGCTCGAGAGCTTACACGATAATTCATATGTAACCTGGATACCATGACCGACACATAGTCTGCCGCTTGCTGGCTGGCTTCGCATTTTGACGTCGAGTTGTCCTTATTTTTCATAGACCAACGCGATATTGGCACGTAACATCACGCCAGTAACATTTTTCCCGTTCATAGTATTCGATGGTGCACAGTTTTATTATTAGCGTAGAAATCTTTCTTGTGGCGTCACGCCTAATATGTCCTAGAAATTCCCTATATTTGTGCCTCAGACACTGTTTTACTGCGGCTGGCTGACCAAGCCGTGACGTCACAGTGTCTTGTTTTCATTCTTAGACCACGCCCACAAGCCAGGCTCGGCCCCTTTTATGCAAAGCTCCACTTTACATCTCAAATACAAGATCCTCTTGGTTGTATTATATTGTATTGTATTGTATATATATTTGTTACTATTTTATTAGTCGGAAAATTTCAGATTTTTAACAGAACCATAGTAGGCCTTAAGGAGGTGGGAAAACCTGTGGTCAAGGACCACATTAGATTTTTTTTCTTTTTGGGGGGGGGGGGGGGGCAGAAATGGGCAAGGTCATTCGTAGACAAGGTAAAAAAAATGCTAATATGTAAATTTATAATAAATTGTGATCGTAATTGACCTTTTAAGATACAGTGGTCCTTACAGTTGACAAAAGTTGACACATAGGAGCTTTAACCTTTTATAGTGCAAGTGACTATTTATGGTCATTAAAAAAATGTATATTAGAAATATATATATATTTTTTTTCAAATTATTAATATTATTGTATTTTTTATATTATTTTATAACATTATACATACATTAATTAATTCACTGTTAATTAAAGCTAAATTAATGAAATTAATATGAATAAAAACAGAAATACACTCTGGTTAGAGCCCCAAGTAACACTCTTAAGTTGATTTGTTTCTTTTTTAGTATTTCACTTGCATGCCATTGACAGCGATAGATGTCTAATTCATTAAAACAGGGAGGACTGGCCGCTGATGCTCCTCTTCTAGACGTTCAGTCCAATTCAACATTTATTCATCCGCTCCTCCCAGTCAAAATGGAGTGGATTCCTACCGCTGCCAATGGTAGCCAATGAGTTAAAGGTACAAAAAAAAAAAAACAAGTTATAATTTGTACATGAAAGGGTTAATCATGTCAATTTGATTTATTTAAATAGGTACGAAAGTAAAGAAGTGCCTTGACTTACGAGTGACCCAATTTACGAGTTGTATTTTTGTCATTTTTTGCTTTGACTTGTGGTCAAAAATGTGGGATATGAATGCTCAAGGGTGACAGAAAAGTCACTTTCAAACAAGTCACAGTTTGGCAGAGAGTTGACAGCTAGTTAGTTAAGCAGTTCTTAAGCAACAGATCAAAGCATACCAAAACTAGCATCTAATTATGATAGCATTAACTCATCTTTGAGGACTTAGGCTTTTAACTCCAAAAAAAGGATGTACAGTAGCAAATCAAAATGAACCAACAATTACATGAAGAGTAGCCATGATCACTATTTTTCTGCATACAGCAATGACTGCATGAAGGACTTAGGCTTCAGTGTCCATCCAGTGTTTTCAAGAGACATGAAGCCTTCCTCTTGAGTGTAAACTTTAAACGTCTTCCATCTAAGTGCATATCTGAATTCCTCATATGATTAGGTGTCCCTCTGTATTGTACCGTAGTTCATTTTCAGTATTGTGTTCTCCAAATAAGGACTGGGCGTCATACTTCATGGACATGTGCCCATGTCAGCAGACTTTATGAACTTCACTTGAACATTATTACATCATTGTAACAATTTATGTCGGACCGTGTCCCTTGCCTCTATGTAATTTCATCTAATTTCAATTTCATGTATGAGTTTTATATAATTACACCATTATGTTCCCCGATTTACAAATTATCCGTTACCAATTTTCAAAATCTGCCAGTGTAAAGAGATGGAAAGCAGCTTTATGTTATTGTGATACTCTGTATTGCCAGTGAAGGAGTTTTAAACAACGTTCTAATACCATGATCTCTTTGCGTTTTTCAGGCCTTTGTTCCAAACCAAGTGAAACCGTGAAACCTTACATTTTGCACTACTGAAGCCCACCCTCCACTTGTCCAAACCAAGATCCAGCAAGGGCTTTGGAAGAAAGCAAAGCCTAATAATAATAATTAATAATAATAATATTCAGTCCTACCTTGAAACAAAAACCTTTCAAAGGCAGCTACAGCTTTTTTTGTACTCCGTCTTCAAAAAGTAAGGCCAAGCCGTCATGTTTCAACGTCTAAGCAACTTGCTGTTTGGGGAGGTCGAAGAAGTGGCTGCTGAACTGAAGGGACCTAATCCCTGTGTGACAGAGGCGGACGAGGAAGGATGGATGCTTGTCAACCTTCCCGGTGAGTTTCACCTGTACTTTGACTGGGTAATAGTATATCTTTGGTGAATTAAATAGCAACCCAGTAAAGATGTGAAAACTCTAGAAATCAAGTTTAAAGAGTAAGTGCAAGTGCTTTCCCCACTTAGAATAAACATAATGTTGCGACGTGAAGGGCATGATGGGGTGTAGACCAAAATTGATCAGATATAGGCCCAGATGGCTGACCTGTCTGAGTTGTTTTCTACTGACAATGAAAAGACCCAATTAATTTCAAACATATAGATCAGGGGTCTCCAACCTAAGGCCTGCTGTGGGCGCAGGATTTCATTCCAGTCAAACAAGATGACACCCTTTACCCAATCTGGTGTTTTACAGGTGCAATCAGCTGATTGCAGTCAGTTGCTGCTTATTTTAGCCGAAACCTCATTGGTTCAAATGTCTGTGCTGGATCTGTTGGAAAAAAAAACAGGACCCAAAGCGGGCCTTGAGGACAGGTTTGGAGACCCCTGATATAGATCACTGCTCCTTGTTAACGTATGATCTCCGTCATGACAAAGTGAATTGTTAAAGAAGCGTGCCTTCAGAAGCCAATTAATCGAATGACAAAAAATAGGAGAAGCAGTCAAAACCCAAGAGGGTCAACACAACTAATGATGTGACTCTTTTATGTTTTGTGTCTCCTTGCCCTTTCTTCTCCCCCTTCCCCACCAATTTTTGTATACACCCTTACATCCTCTACACTGGTATGTGTGCGCGTGTGTATGTGATGGCCACAAAATGATCCCTTACACCTGCATGCCATCTCAAAATCTACCACATTTGCATCCAAACCGTCCACCTACACCTAATTGGCTTTCCCAACCCTGATCTCATGTGTGCCATGTGCTCAGATGAATCTGGTTGCATGATGCAGGCTGACCATGAGACACAGGCCCAACTTATTATTGCACATCCATTTCCAGACAGTAATAAATCAAATCTCGAAGATGCTCATGTTCGGACTGAATGCCAAACTTTTATTGCACGCCCACCAAATAAGCGCCGGAGGACACGTAACGACCGGACGCATGGGGCAATAACGCCAGACTCCATGGCAACATTGTCAAGACGGGCCAGACTGTCCACAGCCTCCTCCGCCCAGTCAACTTCTCCTGCTGGGAGCGAGTGTGGGGGCAGTGGGGATAGCAGTAGGGCAGGCTCGGAGAGAGGCTGCATGGATGAGAGCTGGTTTGTCACCCCTCCCCCCTGTTTCACTGCAGAGGGAGCCACGGCGGAGACGAGTCCAATGGAGGACCTGCTCATCGAGCACCCCAGCATGTCCGTTTATGTTTCACCAAGCAACCTGTCCATGGTGTCCAACAGCAACCTCTCTGTGGTTGGCGAGGAAAGCATTGTGAGCTTGGCGAGTAGTGTGAGGTGAGAAACACAACTTTTTTTCCCCCCAAGCACCAACATGAGTATCTTAACAACTAGTTTGTTTTATCTCCCCTCTCACAGCAGAGTGGCTGAGCCAGCTGCTGCACCGGCCACCCACACCCCTGGGCCATTCAGGGTGAGTTTTGGACCTTATGTCCAGCCTAAGGTCGCCCAAGTGGCAAGAGTCCAGCGTAGCAAAGCTCGCATGGAGAGGCGTCAACTGAGCCGCAACCGTATCCAACGGCAAAACCGCGCCCGGGAGCAGATTCCTCGCCACGCCAGTCATGCTAGAAACACCTTCTTGCATCAGCCTAGCAAGCGTAACTTCTGCCACTAGACCCCCAAAATACTGGGGATATCGTTTACTCTGAGGGCATTTAAAGAGCATCGTCAACTTTGTACGCATTTAGTGCATTCAAGCAGCTTGATCCATTTTGCCCCTTTCTGTTTCATTGAGGTTTGATTACATTCTACAGTGTATCACAAAAGTGAGTACACCTCTGGCATTTCTGCAGATATTTAAGTATATCTTTTCATGGGACAACACTGACAAAGTGACACTTTGACACAATGAAAAGTAGTCTGTGTGCAGCTTATATAATAGAGTTAATTTATTTTCCCCTCAAAATAACTCAGAATATAGCCATTAATATATAAACCCCTGGCAACAAAAGTGAGTACACCCCATTGAAATTACGTACATCCCTGAATGTCCAAATTGAGTACTGCTTGTCATTTTCCCTCCAAAATGTCATGTGACTCGTTACAGAAGTGCTGTGCAGAGATTGAAGAGGTGTTGGGTCAGCCTGTTAGTGCTCAGACCATACGCTGCACTCTACATCAAATTGGTGTGCGTGGCTGTCACCCCAGGAGGAAGCCTCTACTGAAAACTGTACACAAGAAAGCCAGCAAACAGTTTGCTGAAGACATGTCAACAAAGCACATGGATTACTGGAACCATGTCCTATGGTCTGATGAGACGGGCGGGATTTCTTGTGTACCATCTTCAGAAGAGGGTTCCTCCTGGGGTGATAGCCATGCACACCAATTTGATGTTGAGTGCGGCGTATGGTCTGACAACTAACAGGCTGACCCCCCACCTCTTCGATCTCTGTAGCAATGCTGACAGCACTCCTTTAATGAGTCACATGACATTTGGAGGGAGAATGACAAGCAGTACTCAATTTGGACATTTAGGGATGTGCGTAGTTTCTTTGTGGTGTACTCACTTTTGTTGCCAGGGGTTTAGATAGTATTGCTATATTTTGAGTTATTTTGAGCGGAAAATAAATGAACTCTATTATATAAGCTGCACACAGACTACTTTTCATTGTGTCAAAGTGTCATTTTGTCAGTGTGGTCCCATGAAAAGATATACTTAAATATCTGCAGAAATGCGAGGGGTGTACTCACTTTTGTTATACACTGTATTCGCACTGTTCTGCCAATAAGCCCTCAGAGTACATCTGCTAGATATGACTTAACTATACCTACTGCAATACCCAAATAACAAACGATTCAGAAAAGTTAAAGTAGAAAAAAAAAAGCTATTCATTTTCTCTTCTTCTCTTTAAGTCCTTCCTATAGCCGTGTTTCACTGAACCATCACCAAATACAACCTTGAACTCAATTACGAGACACAGATGAACTTCATGGCAGTAATTTAATTTAAAATTAATAATTACTCTTCTCTGACTGAACAGAAAATTTGGGGAACTTTGCATGACTGTGATAAAGCTGAACTTTATTTACAGAAAAATCACCCCATCGTTTCCTCGCAGTTTTGTGTTAATAAATCCACATTAATCTTTTTAGATATATATACTGTGTATGATGATTGTGAGATGAAAAGCACAAAAACCAATTGCTTTTGCTTAGGGGCAAGCAATTGCAACATAGGAAGTCAACGTCGTGTGATTCCTCACACCTCGTTTGAAAGAAAGCTGGCAAGTAGACATTGGTCTAAGAATGTGAGCAAAACAAAACTAAAGAGTAAATGAAACGATGTAGTGACTGTGATTAAGAAGAAGAGCTTAACGGAGAGTGAAGGGACCCATAAAAGCAGGCTGATTTCTTACTTCATCAAAGTGCATTCAGAATTTCCATGAGCATTTTATTCTAAAAAAGCTCATGAATGCAAGCAAAATTGTCGCAAATAGGCAGTGCATTGGGTAACATCATATGATTGGATTACAGTAAGTGTATAGATCGGCATTAATGGTATATCTCTTTGTTTAGTTTTGATTGACAGTCTCTGCATTGTTCTGCTAATAAAAAGTGTTCATGAAGAGAAGGTAAATATGTTCAAACCTTTTCAGATAGCACACAGCATGATAACGTGTGATCTGCCAGATGAAGAAATGTGCCCAGTACACACCAGCCACTGTCTGTACTGTGATTTTTTTCGATTTTACAAAACAAAAATTGAGGTGTTACGGATTTAATTTAAACATCAGCCGTTTTCATATAAAAGAAGAACTTGTATTACCGGTAGTCATTTTTTTCTTTAACATGAAAACACAACTTAAGTTTCATCATCCATCCCAAACTCTCATTTACCTATTAGAAGTTCAGCTCTGATATGTATTAAATGACAATAGTAAACAATGGTGCTGAATTGTAAACAAATGTTTGTATATTATTGGAGACACGGATGTATGTTTGCACTGTCATACATTTTTGTGAGTCAAAAGTTTTAGTGGTGTGCTATGTGCTTGTGTTTTTCTTTTGTGACCGTTTCCATTTTGCCTCCCCCAAAAACATTCATTATGATACTCCTTTACTATTCTTGTAAATGTTCTAAAAACAATTCATTGTGCTCTGTTAAATGTCAAAGCCTCTTAAGACCTGAGTCCACACTGTTGAGTTCAATGGGACTAAGGTGAATACGTCCTCTGCATCACTTTGGTGCTCCTTAACAAAATGGATTGTGCTTCTAGTTTGCCAAAAAGGCAAGTTTGCCCCATTTTGAGTCATATTTAGTGAGGAGCACAAAGGAAATCATACAAAGCTCAAGAGTCCATGTGCCATAGGCTGAGGGTCCACTTGAACTCTTGTGAGGACAGTGACATGGTTGTAATACAATCCAAGCTGCTGAGTTCGAAATAATTAGTCGGGAACCGGTGATGCTTTCACAATCACTGGAAACGGGATAAGTGTGTTTTTAAATTTTTGCAAGTAATTACATTTTCCTTTTGAATTTCATTATAAAATTGTTTTGCTTCTCCAAGTAATATAAAAAAACCTTTGTAGAAATATCTATTAATTTATTACATTTCTTCCCCCTTTGTTTATTCTATTCATATTGTACAGGGTAGACATGAAATGGTATGCTCAGTGGAATTCTTGATTAGGCAACATATATATATAAGTATGCGAGTCTGCGATTGGGTGTGCATGCTTGCAAAGATCGAGCTATGTGTCAGCAAAACTTCTGTTTATTTTTACTTTATCCTCACCTGTGTCATGTAAGGAAATGTGTTCTCAGTGTGTTGTGTGTAAGCATTGCAAATTGTGGGTTTAGAGAAAAAGACAAAGTGTTTAGGGAGTGGACATACTATGTGTTGAACACCTATGCTGAAAAGACGTGGGCGGGTAAATGATTAGATATGAGACAGATTATATTAAAAAAAAAAAGCAAATGATGTATATGTATAAAAATAATAATATGCTTGTATTTTCTTGTATAGTAATTAGTGTTAGGATGTTTAAATGAAAAACACTGAATGTCTGGGGAGTATGTGATGTTTATGGTGTGCCCTGAAATGATGGCAGCTTACCAACACCTGGGCTTTGGCTCATGTTACATCTCAAGACGTACACACCTCCCCATGAAATGAAACATTTAGACACATAAAATGTGGTTATCTGATATTTATGGTGATTGTGCCTTTCACTTCTGCATGGTTTTTGTGATTTTTTTCCATCCCTAATGTGGACACCTGTTCACAGACAGGCAAAACCTATGCAAAATGAACTGATGGGTATTACAGCATCCATTCAGAAAACAGGTATCCACCAACAAACTCACACTCGAAACAACACAATAAATGCTCAGGTTAACGCCTGAATCTCGTGTCATTTTTTTTTTTGCATGGGATTGAGTCTTTTTAGTGACTGCAATGTGATAGAAGAAAAAGTACAACTTTGTATATGTTTTAAAAAAATAACTTTACAGTCAAAGTCACCAGATGGAAAAGTGCTAACAGGCCTGAGCTCATGCTGAAGGGAGGTAATTTCATCTCAGTTTCCCTTTTAAAAGTGATAAATGAATTCAGAGCTTTTCATCTAAACACGTTTCAAACTCAACACCTGAATAAAGACAATAAGATTTAGTGTGAGCAAGCAAGTGTGTGTGGGCTTTTTTTTTTTTTGCGCGTCAAGCGTGCCTCGTTGTAGTGTGGAAAAGTCCATGAAGAGCCATAGGAATGCAGTATGGCATATTCCAGCTCCGGGAGGCTTTAAGCAGATGTGTTTTCACAGTGCAAACATGCATTAATGTAGATTAAAAAAAAAAAAAAAAAAAAAGGATGAAGTACTGTAGCATCCAGACGGATGAAAAATGACTAGCGATAGACAAAGCTCAAAGACTTGAGGACATTGGAATATACTTTTGTTGTATTTTTTTCACAAAAATTTTAAAAGGATAAAAGTATATTAGGTATTTTTGAGAAATAATAGTTAACTTTATTATATTTGCGACTTTCTACTATCACTTAATCTATGTAAGGCACCGTAGGACACTTGGATTGGATTTCTACAATAAAATGTGTTTAAAACAGTGGTTATTAACCTGGGTTCCGCGTATGTTCAGACTCACACAGGGCCTCATTTTTGTAAACTGTATAAATCTGGCGAAGTGGTATTTTAGACCAAGTTTTGATAATTCCATGTCCGTACATGTGCAACCCTGCACTTTGGAAAGAGGGCGGGATGTTCTCGATATAAGTGCATGAACAACGCTGGCTGGTTTGCACCCAAGCCATAGGCTTAATTCAATTTGTTGAACTCCTAGACCTCTACCTGAAAAGAAGAGAAACTGGTTTGGTCAGTGGAAGGTTGACACACACGTGATATTGGAAGAAAAGCAAAAGGGCCATTTTTATAAACACAGCAGACCAGGTTTCAAAATGTTTCTCACACTGTTGTATTGTTTTGATGATAAATTTATCCCCCCCCCCCCCCCCCCTGAACACATTGATTTTGTGTACAATTTTCGTCAATCATTTTGGGCATGTATAAAATGTTTACTGTACCGGTTTTGAATTTGAACAAATTTCTTGATTGTCTAATTAAGTTTCCGTGAATGCACATTAAATAATTCAATGACAAATCCTGGTTAACCAATCGGTTGAAATTCCACCCAAAATGAGTTATCTCTGTTCCTTAGCTCATTGACTACCATTGACGGCGATAGACTTCAATTTAATTTGAAAAGGGAGGGTTGGCAGTGATTGATTGGATTTCAATGCGATTGACGGCATTAAACGTCCAACCCATTTTTAACAATTTTCCATTTTAAAATTATTACTTTCCTTATGTGTGTATCGATTGTTGGGGCAGATAGTTCATCAGGGTAGAGAAAAACCAGCACAGTGTATTGAAGTAGGAGTTGCTGTACGGTGCTGGGCAGGAAGAAGGGGGAGGAGAAGAATTTGCCGAAAATGCTAACAACAACTGATGTAAGTCGAGCAGGTAATCACGATCAGCTCAGATTCCACAGTCAGGTTGCCCGCTTAACTTGTTCTTCTAAGAAGCAGGGTGATTTATGAATGGCGGTAATGTTTATTAGGCGGAACAACTGGCATTAAGGAACTGGACACCTGCGAGCGTCGTCGACATATTGTCATGAGAAGTAAGTATGTTGACTGAGGATACTGGCGCTACCTAGGCTGTGTTGTTGGAGGACGTACATGAAAATACTTTGTTGTACCTCTTCAATGCCGAGGTCTGGTTCTGTAACAGTACTACTAGTTATACCGGTTGGACACCTTATGATACGAACTCTATTTAATTCTAACGTGGAAATCCATACTACGGCCCCGACACCTCTTTAAACCATATTGATATTATATGCAGTATTTGTTTGCTTGTTTTGCTCCTTAGGACGGTATGTAAAAAAAGAGTATGCTTGTCCTTTGTTCGGGCCTAGCTGAGATTTATCGGAATTAGCCGGGACTTGTTAGCTAGGTTGTGCTAAAACCACACGGAACCTTCCCTACAGGTAATGTTTACACTTTGACCCACTGTTCGTTATGTCCTAGCTAGGTGAATGGAGTGTTATTGTTAAATGACTGGCCCGGTTTAAGGAGAAGCGGTCATTTTAAAGGCATCAATTAAGACAACGAAATGACGCACGTTTGTTTTATGTTCTGCAGGTCCCTGTTTGCCCAGTTTTCTAAATTCACCAACATCGGAGAAAGTCACTGGTTTCCTAAGAGAATTTGAGCCGTAAAAATTGTCCAAATAGATGTTAAATTTCCTCAAACTAGCAGTAAAGGTGGGCCTTTAAGTTTTTTTTTTTTTTTTTTTTTTTTTTTATGTCATTTGGGACCTACAGGAAGCTCAAATGTAATATCTTGTATCTTAAATGCCATTTTAATGGTAGGAGAGGCTAAGTGTGTCACCCTCTAGCAATAGGAATAGCCATGCACAATTCATCCCCAGAATTAGTGTCAGGGTACTCTGACAGATTTGTGGTGGCTAAAGATGTCACTCCTGAGACAACGCTGGGCAGTGCCTACTCGCCAGTGGACTACATGAGCATTACCAGCTTTCCCAGGTTGCCAGAGGATGAGGTGATGCAAGGGGACAATGCCTTCAAATCTCGCAAGGATGATTACGTCTTGGCCGAGCCAGAGTCAGGTCAGTAAAATCGTGTCTCATGCTTCCTTCCTTTCATACAGGATGTTTTAAACTCAATTAGCATGTTACGTGTTATAACTTCACAAAAATGTTAGTAAAGATCTCCTTTATATTTCATATTCTAGACCCCAGTGTGTTTTTGCAATCTGCTCGTCTCCAGCGTCTTCCGTCGTCGGCATCTGACCTGGCCTACCAAGATGCCATGTCCTTAAGGGAGACGACTACAGACCCTTTTACGCAAGATTGTGCTTGCCAGCGGGATGGACTGAAGGTCATTATCACAGCATGTCTTACCTTTGCCACAGGAGTCACCGTTGCACTTATCATGCAAATCTACTTTGGAGACCCTCAGGTAGGAAGGTGCATTAACATGCTACTTTAGGTTTGATTTTCTTTATTATTGCCTTACGAGTAATGTCGACAACTATATCTACCACCCGATGACAGCCTCATTTTTCTTGCTAGGTCTTTCACCAGGGAGCGGTGGTGACAGATGTGGCTCGGTGTACGTCCCTCGGGTTTGAGATTTTAGGGAAGCAAGGGTCCAGCGTTGATGCTGCAATCACTGCTGCACTCTGTTTGGGCATTGTACACCCTCACACCTCTGGATTAGGAGGGTGAGTTGTTTGAGGAAAAGCATTCATATGCCAAAATGTATGTAAAAAGATGTCTTTGTGGTCTCTTTAGAGGCGGAGTCATGTTGGTGCATGATATCCGGAAAAATGAGACTAGGGTCATTGACTTCAGAGAAACGGCGCCGGCTGCCATTCGGGAGGAGTTGCTTCAAACAAAACTTGATCTCAAAGTGAGGCATTTTGTCCTAGTAAGCTGTTAGCAAAGCGGTACTTCTAGCTGTATAGCAGGCAGTACAGTGGACAGCTACGAAAAAGTAACTTTCTTTTTAATGCATGATGAATAAAAACACTTAAAAAAATCTTGATATAAAAAAATGTTAATTCATGCATTAGGGTTTTAATGATTCGATTCATGTGCCTTGCAGCCCGGTTTGCTAGTTGGAGTACCTGGAATGCTCAGTGGGATGCATCAGGCACACCAACTTTATGGCAGGTATTTAATAACACATTTAAATTTTGTTCAAAATTGCTTTTGATTGTTTTGCGTCACATAGAACTCGAATGAAACAGGAAAGTGTGCTAACTGGGTGCTGGTGGGAGGAATAGTTATGGATGCAATGTATTAATTTTAAGTTTAGATTTAAATGACAGATTTTTTAGTTCCAGATGGCAATTTCTATTCTGGCTGAAGCTGGCCATCAAATCACAAATCCATTATTTCATTGTAGTGAACATGCTAACTAAACACACCAGATTAATGAGCTGTTGGTTAGCGCTACACAGGAGCAGCTTTACTGCTTTATTCACAAAAGATTCAGAAATGACAAATTGGTAAACCTTTTTTGAACTTTTTAAACCTTGGATGACAAAGCCAGTCTTTCATGACGTGAATTTCCCAGACTACCCTGGAAGGATGTGGTTACAATGGCAGCAGATGTGGCCAGAGATGGATTTAATGTCACTCATGAGTTAGGTAAGTACAGTAATAATATTGTGGACTTGTCATTGTCACTATAAGAATGACATTTGACATCTGTTGTCATCTTTTTTGTCCCTAGCTGAAGCACTTGCTAAAATCAAAAACCAGAACATTTCGGATGCATTTCGGGATCTGTTCCTCCCCAATGGCCATGCTCCCCTCTTTGGGTTGTTGAGCAGACGCCTTGATTTGGCCAGTATCTTGGATGCTGTTGCAGATAAAGGGATATCAGAGTTCTACAATGGAAACCTGACACAGGAAATCGTCTCTGCGGTAAACATTTCACCCATATCCATTTCTACTCTATTTCTTTAGTTATGAGCAGTTGAACATCATAAACAACATTGTTATACGTCTTTGGTAGTGAATGAGGTCAAATGTTTATTATAAGGGAATTAGGACACTTTAATATTGTACTTTATTGAACGTGCTAATGACAGACCGGTAATAACTGCAGTTAATGCGGACAAACAAATAAGCATTGTATTCAACTACTATAAGGGACTCAATAGTCTGCGGTATATGTCAGTATTTTCCGAGGATAAAGAATATGCACCTGTGAGTGTTGTTCAGAGGTGGGTAGAGTAACCAAAAATGGTACCCAAGTAATAGTAGCGTTACTTTAAAATAATATTACTCAAGTAAAAGTAGCAATATAAAAAAATGTACTCAAGTACAACTAAAAATGTATTTGGTGAAACAAATACTCAAGTAATGAGTAACATTGTGAGTATCTGCTTAGAAATGTGTTTATTTTTTCTCAGCACAGTTATCTATATAAACTGTTGTTACAATGATACTGTACAATAATCAATTGCATAACCACATAAAGCCCAGGAAATACATTTAAAAAACAAAACAAAAACATTGGATTCCGGCAAGAGAAAAAATTACAGAAATGAAACATTATTCATCCAAAGAGCATGAGTGTCCTCTTGTGGAGAAAATAGTTCATAGTTTGAATAGTGAATAGGTCCTTCAGAGTAACTATTATGAACTTAAAAGGATCATATCTCCGTTATCCGTGGTCAATCGGTGCCAAATAAAGACTGGGAGAGCAGTTAAAATCCGCACTTTCGGGTCAGGTTGAGGGCCGTGCTCCATGTCATATATTTCATTTTTTTACGGTGCTTTAAAGATGCCACATGATTGAACAGGCTGGCGTGATCATAGAACGGCAAGCTTGCGTGTGATTGGTATAATAGAGTCATGTGATTATTATTGCGATGTCTCATTGGTGAAATTGATTGGGCTACTGTTGGCATCCCTGGCAAAAAAAAAAAAATCGAATATGAAGAATAAAAAGGAAAAATTTAATGACTTGTGTAGCAGAGTAAGAGTAGCATTTTTTTCTATGGTAGTAGAAGTACGGTTTAATAAAAGTACTCTTAAAATCACATTTTTCACAAAAAGTTACTCAAGTAAAGTACAGTAATGCGTAGCTTCCCACCTCTGGTATTGTTATATAGCCCGTCTAGATGTGTTGCTGCACCATTTGTGGTATCTAAAACTAAATAAATAAATGTAACACTGCCAAATACAGTTAAATGTTTTTCCCTGTTAAGGCTGTCAACAGCGTTTCGTATTGTACATCAGTATTGAAGTCGCTTGCAGACTTTAAAGGCAAGGTATAATATGTGGTCATTCTAAATACACAATATGTAATTATGTTTGTTTTAAGTCTAGTTTGACAGCACACAAACTATCTTGACCAAACAGCTTTTTTCTCCCAAGATTTTGTTCACTATGCCAAACTATTCCTTGTTGTGAAGTTGAGTTTAATGCTGTATCTCAGATTTTTTTTATCGTAAGTCAGAGCAAAATTCATCTGAAAGAGGGATTGTTTCTGTTGTACTAATTTCTAAAGGTGCATTTAAGCAATGGGGTGCTCACTGAAGACGACTTGGGTAACTACAGCACAGTCCTACAGAAAGCAGCCCATATCAACTATCAGGGTGAATACTAGTTTCCTTCCCCATTTCCTCTTTCAATGTTTGCCACCCAATGTTATGCCTGCAATAAACTTATTATTTGACATTTTTGTCTTTGGGTGTTTTATGAAGGACACCATGTGATGGTGGCTCCGGCGCCTCATGCAGGTATTGGCCTGATCGCAGCCCTCAACATTCTCGAAGGTTACAACATCACCAAGCAGGAGCCCAGGAAGAACACCTATCACTGGACTGCAGAGGTAGTATTGTGACCTTTCACTATAGCTTGTCTAAAATACAGTACAGTTTAGTCATTTGTCAGTTGTTGTTTCCAGTCTGTGAAAATAGCTCTGGCCCTGGCAAGTGGCCTAGGAGACCCTATATTTGACACTTCAATCTCAGAGATAGTCAGCAAGATGTTGAGGTACGCATGGCATTCAAATAGCACGTTTTCTGTCAGGCTTGTTAATTAAAGCCGTCCACGTCTCATCTCTAAGCAAAGAACAGGCATCCTTGCTTCGCCAAATGATCAACGACAATCAGGCCTTTCCTGCCAGCCACTACACACCCTTGTTTACTTTGGAGGATGATGCAGTTGCTGCCCAGGTTATAGTCATGGGCCCAGATGACCACATTGTTTCAGTTGTAAGGTATGTTTGGTCATTTGTTTGTTTTCAGTTCAAGGCACCATATTTTGTTTTACTAGTTTTTATTTTTTTGTCCTTTTTTAAAATCAGATTTGGCAAGGTAATTTGGCTTTGAAATTCAAATCCCCAGACTTCTGACTAGGGATGTCTCGATCACATATTTTTGCACCCGAGTCCGAGTCACCTGATTTTGAGAATCTGCCGATACCGAGTCCCGATGCCATAAACCCAAAAACTTTTTTGTTGTCGTTGTTGAACATAAGTTCCAAATATGTAACAGTACTGTACTTTTTACAGTACTACCTCTTCCGCTTTTTCTGCGAGTGTTGTGGACTGTAAAACATATATATTTTTGGCAATTCCATTGTATTTCTGGATTATTTTGTTACTGTTTAGCCTTTGAAAAGTAAAAAAATATGTGTATAAATTAGACCTGAACGATACTGGAAAAAAGTGACAAAACTATCATTGTGATTTTTTTTTTTTTTTTTTGTGGGTTTGCAATATATTGCGATAATAATATCTTACGATATTAAAACTAAAAGAATTTTCACTAGAGAACTTGAATAGCTCTTTTTGGGATAGGCCTGAACAAAATTTGAAAAAAAAAATAACATTGCGACATACACTCACCGGCCACTTTATTAGGTACACCTGTCCAACTGCTAGTTAACACTTAATTTCTAATCAGCCAATCACATGGTGGCAACTCGGTATATTTAGGCATGTAGACATGGTTTAAGACAATCTCCTGCAGTTCAAACCAAGCACCAGTATGGGGAAGAAAGGTGATTTGAGTGACTTTGAACGTGGAATGGTTGTTGGTGCCATCAGGGCTGGTCTGAGTATTTCAGAAACTGCTGATCTACTGGGATTTTTACGCACAACAATCTCTAGGGTTTACAGAGAATGGTCCGAAAAAGAAAAAATATCCAGTGAGCGCCAGTTCTGTGGGTGGAAATGCCTTGTTGATGCCAGAGGTCAGAGGAGAATGGCCAGACTGGTTCGAGCTGATAGAAAGGCAACGGTGACTCAATTAATCACCCGTTACAACCAAGGTAGGCAGAAGAGCATCTCTGAACGCACAGTACGTCGAACTTTGAGGCAGATGGGCTACATCAGCAGAAGACCACGCCGGGTGCCACTCCTTTCAGCTAAGAACAGGAAACTGAGGCCACAATTTGTACAAGCTCATCGAAATTGGACAATAGAAGATTGGAAAAACGTTGCCTGGTCTGATGAGTCTCGATTTCTGCGCGACATTCGGATGGTAGGGTTAGAATTTGGCGTCAACAACATGAAAGCATGGATCCATTCCTGCCTTGTATCAACGGTTCAGGCTGGTGGTGGTGGTGTAATGGTGTGGGGAATATTTTCTTGGCACTCTTTGGGCCCCTTGGTACCAATTGAGCATCGTTGGAACACCACAGCCTACCTGAGTATTGTTGCTGACCATGTCCATCCTTTTATGACCAAAATGTACCCAACTTGTGATGGCTACATTCAGCAGGATAATGCGCCATATCATAAAGCTGAAATAATCTCAGACTGGTTTCTTGAACATGACAATGAGTTCACTGTACTCAAATGGCCTCCACAGTCACCAGATCTCAATCCAATAGAGCATCTTTAGGATGTGGTGGAACGGGAGATTCGCATCATGGATGTGCAGCCGACAAATCTGCACCAACTGTGTGATGACATCATGTCAATATGGACCAAACTCTCTGAGGAATGCTTCCAGCACCTTGTTGAATCTATGTCACGAAGAATTGAGACAGTTCTGAAGGCAAAAGGGGTCCTACCCGTTACTAGCATGGTGTACCTAATAAAGTGGCCGGTGAGTGTATATTCCCAAGGCTCCACACTTACTTTTTGCATTGGCTGCACTGGTGCGCCAAACTTTTTTTCTTAAGGTGCACCGGATCAAAATGTAAGCGCAGCCACATTTTTCATTGCATCACCTTTAACGTCATACTTTTAATTACTTTCCATAACATTCATATAATTCATCCGTCTTCTGAACCGCTTACGCTAAAGAGGGTCGCTGGGTTGCTGGAGCTTATCACAGCTAACTCCAGGTAGAAGGCGGGGTACACCCTAAACAGGTTGCCAGTTAGTCGCAGGGCACATATTCACACTCACACCTACAGACAATTTGGAGTGTTCAAACAGTATAACCGTGCATATGTTTTTTGCGACCTATTAGGAACCCTGAGAAAACCCATGCAGGCACGGGAAGAACATGCAAACTCCACACAGGAAGGCAGGATTGAACCCACAATCCCAGAACTACAACGTGGACGTGTTTACCACTGTCCCACTGTGCCACCTTCAGAATGTGAATTATTTTTCAACAATAGCGTAGAAAAATGCTTGAGTTTATTAAATGCTTCATTGAGTGAGCCCACTCAAATCCACTTACACTTTGATGCTTACGCTGCTGATAACGGCCTCTCAATTACACAATGAGTTGCCACAGCACACTTATGACTGGGCTGCAAGTTTAACGATGATCAAAACATTTGTACCTTTGATCGTAGAGCTACCGAAGCTTCTCTGGCCAGGTCAAAGCTACAAACCTGTCAATTATCGTTAACTTTTAAGTACCAAACATCAGCTGCACTGGACAATTGGTTCGCACTGCTTGCCATGAGAGAGAGTGGTGCTGTACGAGCATGAAGCAGAAAAACATAAATATATTTTTTAAAATTAAAAACCCAATCTTTTGACCAGATTCCCATCCTGTGACAAATGGTGCGATCGGCCCGATTTGCAATCACGTTATCGGATCGTGACATCCCTACTTCTGACTTTAATTATCTAATGCAACAAATTGAAAAACAGCACTGATATCAAGCTTAACCCAGGTCACACTCATTTTTCAGGGGAAAAATGGATTTTGATCGAGGGGACCTTTAAGAGAACACAGTCACAGACTAAATCATTTCTTCGTCATCAATCATTTTCTTCTTTTAGTTCCCTAAATAAACCATTTGGCAGTCGGATAGTGACTCCTTCTGGAATCCTTTTGAACAGCCAAATAATGGCCTTCTCTTGGCCTAATAAAACCCAAACCTCTACACCTAACCCTGTAAGTATGCATGCACACGTTTATATTTTATGATTTCAAATTTTGGTTTGTTATCCTCTTCTGTAACCTTGTTGATGTCATTAGCATAACAGCCTTCAACCTGGGAAGAGACCATTGTCGTTTTTGATGCCAACTGCAGTGAGGCCATCCGACGGACTGTGCGGTACATATATTGCAGTTGGATCCTCCAACGGAGCAAAATCTCTCAGCAGCATCACACAGGTTATTAGCTCAGATGACAAGTCCAACATTTTCACAATGAGTTGTGGTATTTCAAAACATGAAGGAGGCTTCTGATTTGTTTGTTGAAACATTTGTGCTTTCATTCACAAACTGACGTTATTTTCTTATCCTTCAAAGGTGCTGCTGAATGTTTTGTCCTCACGCAAAAACATGAGTGACAGTTTAGCGTTTGGTAGACTCCATCCACAGTTGGAGCGAAACACCTTACTAGTGGACTGTAAGTGATTCCTACTTCATTATTAATACCACATTCTGCACCCTCTATGAAAATAGCAATTCATTTTGTAAAATTTTCTTTCCTCAAATGTCATTTTAATTCCGTTGTCATAACTGTATAAGCTATTTATTTGTAAGATTGCTGCTTAAAACTGGATATCTGAAAGTAATATTAGGATTCCAATACCCTATTCTCTTTTACAGCTGAATTCCTAGATGAAGATGTTGAACTGCTGGAAGCCAAAGGACACAAGATTGAAAGAATAAATGTTTTGTCTTTGGTTGAGGGCACTCTAAGAACAAATGACCTTATCATTGGAGTGACGGACCCTCGCAGTGCTGACGCCTCAGCCCTCATAATGTCTAGGACATAAGTGTTTTCCTAAAACACTCCTGCTGAATTATTTGGACACTGAACAAATTGAATGCACCGTTTCTGGTCAAACCAATGTAGATTTTTCTCTTGCTGTTTGAAAAGATGATTTTAAACAGCAATCAAACAGACCCGTGTTGGCTCGCTTGTCACAAGTTGGGCTTCCATCCTCCTATTTTAAGTCACATAATCAAAAATATCAAACATTAATGGAAGCAGTTGAAAAAAAAGGCTGGTAATTAACATGAAGTTTATGTTTCAAAGGGGGGTACATTTTTGTCGGTTCATACTGTATATGAAAGAAAAATTCTATTTATGAAAGCAGGTTTTGCAAATAAATAGTGACTAGCACGGACATTATGTCACACATCTACGTCAGATCAACAAGCTTTTACTTTCTTTGGTCTGATTCGGGTGCACGGTATGGAAACCTAACTACAGTTGAATATCAGCTGTTCTGCCCTGCACGATTCCATTCCCCAGTATCTGAGATTAATACAAGCGAAATATAGTTATCTATTAAAATTCTGTGCATTCGAATTCATCTTAAACTGCAGAGAATGCGCCATTTGGCACGTGACTAGTTTTATAGATAGGCCTAGATACCGTGAACGTCTGTAAACCCCTACAACATTGCTGCTGTACAATGATTCCCTCAATCTTTAACTATTCTGTTTATAGGTATGTGTATAGATGCTGAGGAAGTTGATATCCAAGACCAAGTGGTTCAGAATTGTTGCCTCAGTTAGACTACCCTAAGTAAAAAATAAATACAATTGTACAATTCAGTTTGTTACTGTACTGTGTAGTTTTGGTTAAATGCAGTCTGACCCACTGATAAGTTACCTGAATAATGTCATTTATGCAAGTTTCTGTATGTACTGTAGATGTACAGTTTTTTTCCCCCCACAATGCATTCAACCACAAATTTTAACTTCATTAATTAAAATGTTCAGTTTTACACTGTTATTTATTTAGCGCTTCAAAAGCGATCGCACCTGCAGAAAAGTGTAATACACCTGCAGTACTTTCTCAGCCTCCTGAATGGTGAAGTGTCTCAAAACCATGACCATTGACCATGTGTATTACAACTTGAACATAAATTCTATGTTGTGTGCACTGGTGATATCTTAAATTGTGCAAAATGTCATTGGTGTTATTTTATGTGATTTTCACTTTAATAAAATTAAATTAAAAAAAAAATGCTGATAAAATATTGAGATTGTTACATGTGTACATTTACATGTATTGCTTTATTTCATTTATGTCGTTTTCTGTTCTATAAGATTTTAACTTGTTTAAAATCATTTTTACAATGACACATGGATATTATTTCATTTGTAATGACTTTTTAAATTTTGAATATCATAAAGATAACTGCAATGACAAGCAAATGCAAAGAGTCATGTAACTATAATGTTTAACTCCATTTATTTTGAAATTCCGCGCCGGAAATGCATAGCAGGCTTACTACTGTATACTTACCCATGTTTTGTTAGCTAATGTTGCTAGCAGATGTCGACAGGTCGATTTTATTTTCTCAAAACTATGTGCGGTAAGATGTTTTGGATTTTTTTAAAATTATTATTTTGAATAACTTGTCATGTGTAACGCGGAACTAATGCGCTAGCCTAAAAGAGTTGTGACGTATTGAGTGCGTTTTCAAAGCATCAGTAGTGAATTACCTGCACATCGCTAGCATTTGCTAATTGAAGCTTACCTAGACGTCGCCTGGTTATAGATTTGAACTGTTCGTGATGTATAAGTCAATCTTCCAGAAGCTGTGAGCTTCATCGTCAGACAATGCAAAAATGAGGACTGCAAGCTGTAGATTTTCTCTTTAGACTTTTTGCTTTACCGAGTGTTCGGCCGAGGCCCTCTAGTGCAGGACCAATTGTGTCACTCGATCAATACATTGTTTTTTGCTTGCATTAGACAATGATGTCAGCCTTTCGGGGGTTGATATCACATAATAGTTACAACCCTTACAGTGCAAAACCACACCTTTTAATTTCCGCAATATTTTGGATTTCATAGTGTCGCTCACGCAGGGAAAATATTTCAAATTGGTGTTTATATACGGACGTACACATATACAAACTGTGGACAACATTGTCAATAAGCTATTCTATTGACGAAAGACATGCCCATAATGATCACGAGAATAAATAAGTAAATGACTAATAATTACAAATTACAGAAACAAATTAGTGACCTTGTATTATTATTTATCAACATGATTTTTCATAACCTTCGATGTGATCGTAATCTTACCAGATTTGCAAGACTGCAATGAAAGTTTCCAGAATATCCCTTTCCAAGATACTGCATTTGGTCATTTTTTTTCCTCGCCTCTGCAAATAGCCAGATTCTTTTTAATTTAAGACTCACTGGTAACCTGGCACACCAGACGGACTGTTCCATATATCTGCCACGGAAATAATTCAAAAGTCCATCAAGGAAAGATCCAATTGAGACTTTATTCATGGGAGGAACATTGTAAAATTATCCAGCTGCTCCTTGGACGATGGGTCTTCTCGTCACACTTATTACTGACCAAATCCACACTAAGCCAAAGTGTGGCGCATAGAATGTGTGCTGGTTGGGAGAAGAGTAAAGACATGGTTTCCCATCAAAAAATCTTTTAGTGGCATTCTTTGCTCCTCTTTTAATGGGGGAATTTAGTGTATGTCCGAAGATTGTATTTAACAAGATAGTAGCTTCCTTGTGATGTCACGTCTGCAGCTCCCGCCTCTTTCCACTGATTGGCTCTGACCTCAGAAGGCCGAGAGCTTGCTGGACGACTTGAGGTTGTCAAGACGGTACTGAATGATGAATCAGAATCAGCCAGGGCTGTCTTGCTCTTCAAGGCTAGCTCACTGAATCACATTTGAATGTTTTATGAATGAATGAATGAATGAATATTTACATTTAAACTGTTTGGTCTGATTGGCTGTGGGAGATAGGTTGTGTTTGTGTGGTAAGTGTTCATTTTCATACCTCGACTAAGCATTGGTGAGTGGATGTGAGGGTGGTACAGTGTTTGCATAAAAAGGTGTGGTATGATGTCAATGTCACCGATTAAAATAAAAAAAACTTCATTCAAGCATACACCCTCATTTTGATCTCTTACACATCAAACTGGAGTGGAATCCCATACAAGGTCACTTTAAATATTGATAATGAGGGAATCTTTTATTGTGTGGTCACTAAAGGGGGTACAAATACTTAAATGGGATGCGTGTACATGTATTGCCTAGTTGACGACTCTTCTAATGACAATTTGAAAATACTAGGGGGTCTCACGATTAAGATTTATTGCTATTCTTGTGTGCAATTCCAGCATAAAACGATTCCAACGCCACTCCTAAATAAGAGGAGAATGGCTCATCGAGGCGTTCCACTTCAGCTGTCCCAACGGGCAGGGGATCTGGAGAATTGCATTGACTCCGACTGGGACTCCGGTGTTGGCGATGATGCTGAAAGTGTCCATGGAAGTCCTGAGACTGAAGAGGACAACCACAAAGATGCTACAGAGGGCAGCAGTGGTGCAGGAGCACACTTTACTGTTTTTGTTGCCTTTCAAGGCAGTATGGAAGATGAAGACTTTACTAATAAACTCAACAATGTTCTCAGCGGTATACCCAACATGCTTGATATGGGTTAGTACATGTATCTCTTATGGACACCTTAAAAATGGCTAACATCTGCAAGTACAAGTACAATTGGTATGTTATGTCTTGTACCAAATTGGATAAATGAGTTTTAGTAAAGTTAGTTACTAACTATAGCATTAAAACCTATAACTTAAAATTTAGACACAAGTTACTGCATGTGTGTCAAGCACAAGTATCAAACTCTAGCTAGCCTCATCATTTTATGAAGCAAAGCAAATCATTTTTTAAAAATCCATTTTCAAGCAGAAGTCAATAGTTTGATTGTAACATGAAATTTCAAGTTATATTCTGCCCTTTTGTAGAAACAAAGACGCTTCAGCCGCAAAATGTAGAGCCGTGGAACAGTGTGCGCGTAACCTTCAACATTCCACGGGATGCTGCTGAACGACTTCGGCTGCTCGCTCAGAACAACCAGCAGCAGCTACGAGACCTTGGAATTCTTTCAGTGCAAATTGAAGGTGGATACACACATTGCATGGCTATTGCAGAAACTGGATTCCCAAATAGTTGGGATGCTATACAAACTGTGAATAAAAAAATAATGCAATGATGTGGAGGGGCCAAATTTTCATATTTTATACAGATAAGAGCATATATGACAGGCCAAAAGTTTAAACTGAGAAAATGAACCATTTTAAAGGGAAAATATGTTGGTTTTAAATTTCATGGTGTCGACAAATCTCCCAAAAGATGGGAGAAGGCTATTTCCACAACTGTGAGGCATCCCCTTTTAGAAGAGTGCAATTGTCTGGGGACCAAGGAGACAATTTGCTCAAGTTTAGGAATAAGAATGCTGTCCCATTCTTGATGTTGCATCAAATGTTGTCAATAGGTGAATGATTCGGACTGGAGGTTGGCCAATTCATCCTTTTTTCTACGTAGCCATGATGTTTTAATTAATGCTGTATGTGGTCTGACTTTATCATGGGTAAAACGCAAGGTATTTTCTGAAGAAGACGATGTCTGAATGGGAGGAAATGTTCTACAACCTGAATACAGTGATCCCTCGTTTTTCGTGGTTGATGGGGAACGGAACCCACCGCTTTATTAAATGCTTCATTGAGTGATTCCACTCAAATCCCCTCAAGCTGCGCACTTACACACAATGAGTTGCCACAGCGCCTGTTTAACAAGTTAAACGATGATTGACACATGCCGCGCTTTGAAGTTTCGGCTTCCAGGCATCTCTGGCAAGATCAAACCTTCACATCTGTCAATCATCGTTAACTTTAATAAGCAATTCCACTGCACTGCCTGACCAAGAAAAGTAGCAGGAGAGAAAGTGAAACTACGTGATCGGATCGGAACTTTTCATCTGTATCTATTTATTTATTTTTTAGTTGGGAAAAAAAATCCACGATGGACTGAGGGCGCAAAGTTTGAAGCGCAAAGTAGCGAGGGATCACTGTATACCATTCTGCATTGATGGTGCCTTTCCAGATGTGCAAGATACCCATGTCACATCCACTCATTCAATTCCATACCATCACAGTTGCAGGCTTCTGAACTGAGCACTGATAACAACTAGGGTTGTCCTTGTCCTCTATAGATGACATGGTGTCCCAGTTTTCCATAAAGAACTGCATCGTAATTCGTCTGACCACAGAACAGTTACACTTTGCCATACTCCATTTCAAATGACCCCCGGCCTGGAGAAAACGCTTGTGATCTGGGTCCTGTTTAGAAATGTCTTTTTCTTCGCTTTGTTGTGGTTCAGCTGGTAACAGTGGATGGCACAATGGATTGCGTTCATCAACAATTGTTTATGGAAGTATTATTGAGCCCACTCTGTGATTTCCTTTACAGTTGCATTCCTGTTTGTCGTGCAGTGCACACATAGAGATTGTTCCAAATTCTGTTAATCTTTGCATGGTATTATGCACTGTGTATTTCATAACCTAAAACTCAATGCTATTTTTAATGGGAAACATTATCTTTCTGGACAACATTAAGGAAATTGGAGATCATCTACCTATCTTGGCTTCTGAGAGACATATACCCTTGCCAATGTATCTAATTAGTGGTATTTGGTATTTCAGTTATTCGATATACTGTATGTGTAATTGACCTTTCCAGCCTTTTATTTGCTATCTGTCTAACCCTTTTATTCACAATTTGTATAGCCTCCCAACTTTTTGGGAATCCAGTTTGTACATGTTTAAGACGTCAAACACTTATACTTAAGAATGGTGTTAAATCTTTCCTCTATTTTTAGGGGAGGGGGCCATCAATGTTGCAGGGGGACCAAATCGAGGACAAGAAGTTAGAGTTAATGGACCAATTGGAGCTGCTGGCCAGATGAGAATGGATGTGGGTTTTCCAGGTCAGCCTGGTCCAGGTATTTGCTATTACAATATACCCTTTTAAGAATTGTTTGTTTTAGCTAGTCATATTTTATGTTCCGGAATTTTCCACATCATGACTTTTGTTAGTTTGGTTAGGATAAACTGTTTTGTGTACAGTTGATTGAAAAAGTCTACACACCCCTGATGAAATGAAGGTTTTTGTGGTATGAAAAAAATAGACCAAGATAAATTCTTTGTGAACTCATTCCATCATAAATATGACTTACTGTGTATCCTGTGAAACTCAAGTGTTTTTTTGTTGTTGTTGTTGTTGTAAACCTCAACTTGGGGAGTAAACAGAATTTTATGTTAAAATTGTATTTTTAAAAAATCAAGTTGTTCAACTGGGCTTTTCTTGACATGTTTTGCTT
Organism: Corythoichthys intestinalis; assembly: GCF_030265065.1. Taxonomy (NCBI): domain Eukaryota; kingdom Metazoa; phylum Chordata; class Actinopteri; order Syngnathiformes; family Syngnathidae; genus Corythoichthys; species Corythoichthys intestinalis. The sequence goes on along the minus strand of NC_080396.1, from coordinate 52,895,204 downwards.
TATAGCAAAAGGCAATATGTTTGTGCACACTGACTTTGCAGTGTTTCCCACAGGATTTTAGGAGACTGTGGTGGGAGGGTCTCTGACCCTCGGGGTAGGGTGTGTGTGTACATTTTCAAGCCTGGTGTATCTCTTTAGGGCATTTTGAGACCACTGAATGTAATATAAATTGCTGTATCCGGTGTCGCCGGATCGCGCCAAATGCAGCAGAATGCAGCAGACAGTAGTCCCATAGCCTGGTACACCAGACTCAGCGGCAATATGTTCCAATCTGCGGTAAATTCGGTTTTACATGACCAAAAACACATCGAGTCGCTAAAACCAACAGTCTGTCTCGCGCTAGCCATGTTGAATATGTTGAAATGTCTCTCGCTAGTTTCTTGTCGCTTAACCGATGTCGCGTCAGCCTGTCGCTGATTGGCCGGCTCCGCTGTCTATTTGCTGTGGCTGGCTCCGCCCTTGAAATTTTTTTCTGCTTAATGGTGGCCAGACTCATACTCTCATAGCCAGGCATGAAAATGGGTCAGGGGTTAAAAAGGTGAGAAGGGCGTGGAGGAAATATGTTCCAGTACACTGTACACCCCAACAAAATATTGAGCTCTGTCGACCCACACTGTGTTTCAGCAGGGCCGTGCAGAGACCGGTGGAGGGGCGGGTGCTCGTAGATCAAAAGGGGCACATGAACAAGTATTTAATACACCTTAAAACAACATAACTTCAATCTTAACCAGCTTTAGATAATAATTGGCTGCGACTGTGACATACTTTAATTGGGAGGGGGCAACAGTGAATAGAAATCAAAACTGTCATCAACACTTTCTGGCTGTGACTCAGTCAGTCTGCCTATTTTCTTCCTTCAACCTCTGCATCAAAACTTCCTTCCTCAACTTGTTCATCTGAGAACAAACCACATCAGATAGTCACTGAGCCACCAACAGCACAGTTTTCTTAAAACTATTATTTCATGATTATCCATACTTAACAACTCTAGCACCTAATGATTAATAAAGCAATGACATAAAATCTTATAGAAAAATAACATTGTAATTGTGTTTATAATTGTATTTAATACACGACTATCCTTGCAAACTTGTTCTTACCAGGTCTGCTATTCCCCCAGCTGATGAGGTATCCACTGCCTTTAGCAGCCTCATCTAACTCCTTTTTTTATCTCTCAATCTCCCTTCCCTACGAGGCATGTCTATGTAATGAAATATAAATATTTAAAAAAAAAACAAAAAAACAGACTCCCCGGTGGCTTTTAGTTTTAAAGCTTTCTTAATTTCTTTCTCTCTCAATAACGATGGAGGTAGATTTGTGTTTTTATTATTCAATCAAAAAACAAAGTTACTTCTATCAAAAACAAAGTTGCTTCAATCAAAATACAGTATATACTTTTAATCCCCAAAAAGTCACTTCAATAAAAAAAAAAGTTTTTGATTGCAAAAATAAATTTGAGACAAAAAAAGCATTTGAAAACCATTTTTCTTGATTGAAACAAATTTTTCCATTGAAGTAATGTTGTTTTGCGTTTGGGCCACATTTTGGCTAGGACATTTGTGTCTTTATTATTCAATCAAATAAGTTGCTTCAAACCCCAAAAAATATATAAAAAGAAAAACTTTGCACATGTGTCAATCACCGTTTACTAAAGCCTGAGAGGGTTTGATTAGACTCACTATGAAGCATTTAATAAAGCCAAGCATTTTCTTACTACTTTCTTCTTGTTTAAAAATAATTAGGTGGGGCAGTAACATTACCATAATTCTTACATTTTGAAGTGCTTGAAAACCATTTATAAATGATACTTTGGTGAAAAAAAGTGAAAAAAACATGTCTTATATATATGTATCTTTTTTCCAATGTAAAATCTGAATAAATGCATTGAACACGCACAAAAAAATGGCCTGTTGACCTGTTGGCGCGTGTGTCTGTGTGTGTGCACGCACGCGCGCGCTCTCGCTCACATGGGTAGTAGAGTGGAGTGGGCTACAGCTGTGTAATCGGCTGACTGACGCATCTGATTTTTTTTTTTTTTTTTTTTTTTTCCGGCGGGGGGGGGGGGGCGCAAACGAGACTGTGGCGGGCCCAAACAAGACTGTGGCGAGCCGCCACAGTCTCGTTCATTGGTGGGAAACACTGCTTTGTATCTGCTCTTACTGTGACCATACGTTGACAAAGGCCCCAGTTCCATCTGAAAACTGGTCCAAAGGCATGATGCTGCCACCATCATACTTCACATTAGCATTTAACTCCAAAAATACCTTTTGGAATTATGGCCAGTTTTTCAAACATATTTTCATAATTTTATCACCATAACACATTTGCCCACAAGATGGGAAATTGTTTTCACATGAAGAAAGCAGCCAGTATTTGCCAAATAAGAAAATAATTGAGAATCACTGCCTAAAGGTGTTAATCAGTGGCCCTTTATATGCTTATACAATAGGTACGTATTGACTTCAACTTAACTTTGGTTAGGATGTAAATTGCTCATTCAGGATGCCTCCATTTTCAAAGACTAAAATGGAGCGCACACTTGTGCAAACACATGATCTTGTGATTGTTAATTTTTAATCCCTTTCAAAAAGATTTTCTTTTTCTGATAAGATGTGTAAGTTACATGTCATATTAATAGAAGTTTTTAAATTTCCTCATTTTCAATTTCACAAAAAGCTAAAATTTGCACAAGGGCATGCAAACTTTTCATATATACTGAGGTTTAATATACGTGCTTTTCCACATTTAGGAGTAAGGATGGCAAATCCTTCAATGGTTCCCCCAGGCTCAGCCATGACAGGCCAAGCGCTAGTGCCAGGCAATAGTGGACAGATGCATCCACGTGTTGCAAGACCATCTTCACAAACAGGTGTATAAGCTTTACATACTGTAAATAGGTGCTGAATGAAACTGAAATGTTTTTGAATTATACGGCTATAAAACGGATATAAAATTAGCAAAATTATACATTTTCTTTAAGATGTAATGGATCCTATGATGACAAGCCTGTCAGTTCAGCAGCAGCAACTTCAACACCAACAGGCTGGTCCCCATGGCCCAATTCCTCCCCAGAGTGCCCATCACATGCAGGCTTTGCAGGCTGGTAGACCAATCAACCCTGTCGCTTTACAGCAGCTTCAACAACAACATCACCAACAGCAACAAGCCCAACAGCAAGCCCAGCTCTCTCATCTTGGACCCAGACCTCCATTCAACCCACCAAGCCAGATGGCAATTCCTCCTGGCTGGACCCCCTCTGGAGTTCTCCAGACACCGCCTGCCCAAGGAGGCCCTGCCTGGAGGAAACCTCCACCTCAAGGCCAAATGGTTCAACGCCCTCCATCCCTTGCTACACCCAGTCATCCTCCACCGCCTTATCCATTTGGTAGTCAGCAGGCAGGTCAGGTATTCAATGCAATGGGACAAGGACAGTTGCAGCAGCAACAGACAGGAATGGGACAGTTTGCTGCACCCCAGCCAAAAGGTCCACAGGTTGGCCCTAGTGGTGTAGTCGGGCCACCTCGACCTCCTCCACCTATGCCACAGACAACTGGCCCGCAGGGAAACCTCACTGCCAAGTCCCCAGGGTCCTCATCATCCCCTTTTCAGCAGGGTTCACCTGGAACTCCCCCAGTGATGGCTCAGAGACCCACAACTCCACAGGGTTTTCCACAGGGTGTTGGCTCACCGGGAAGAGCAGCACTCAGCCAACAAGGTAATATTCAACAAGGATTCATAGGAATGCCCCAACATGGACAACCTGGCACACAAGTTCATCCAGGTCAGTAACCCCTTTTCTGTGGGTGTAATTTCATGTAGGCTATACATAAAGCTACTGTATACAGTACACTACTGTTTACAATAAGAAATTATTTACATTGGTATATACACAGTATGAGATGATAGGTCCATGAATCTTCACTACAGGGATGCCAAAGCGGTCAATGGGCTTTCCAACCCCAAACTTTGCCCAAGGTCAGGTGGGTACCACAGCCCCAGGAGCCCCTGGTGGAGGATCCAGTCAGCAGCTCCAGAGCAGCCAAACATTGTCTCACACAGGTATAATGCTCTCAAGCAGATAACTAAAAAAAAAAAAAAAAAAAACAATGTTTTGAGTCTGAATTATAGATAATAAGGCCTTCTGCCCGTAGTTAGCTGGGATAGGCTGCAGCACCTCCGCGACCCTCGTGAGGAAAGGCGGCATGGAAAATGAATGAATGAAAGATATATTTAAGTGAAATTCTGGGGGGGGAAACCATATGTTTCCCAAATTTGACAATCTATGTAGCCTATATATACTAGTATGCTGCCTGGCCTTAGCGGACTGTGTTGTCAGAAGGTGACTAGAGCTGTACAATTCAAGTTTGTAAACAAATAATTGCAAATGACTGTTACATGAGTTGAGTAATAGATAGCCTGTAATTTTTTTTTTACCACGAGTAGCCGTCATTCACTTTGTAGTGCCCCTGAGAGAGGAACGAATAATTCTCGCTCAAATGTGCTTCAATCCACTAGACAAGCAGTGAGAAGTAGTAGCATGTCATCAAATCAAAGGTTATTCAAACTCATGGTTTCAAAATGAAACTAAAATTGATCAAATAAAAAAAAACTAAATACGATAACTAGCAATTAATGATACACCTGGAACAGTGAAGAAATAATTAGCACAGAACATGAACTTTGAATGTTATTTAACTCTGTTGCGCTACAATGCATGATGGGAGGCATGTTGAACAACAACGTTGTTCACAGCAGGTGGCAGCAGAGCTTGTCTGTCTTTTCCAAGAGAAGAGAAAGATGTGATGAAACTTTAAAACAATTGGCTGCAAAGCTTCATGGTAGTTCATTTGCTCTTTGGCGTTATCAGTTGCTCCTAAAGCCCAAAAAGTGAACAATGTTGAGAAATCTATGGCTATTTGTTTGAGAAAATTATATAAATGTGCTTGTGTGACTATATGAACAAACTGCAACAAGTGCTGTCGGAATAACTATTCTATTTTAGTTAAAAATAACAACTTTCCAACAGTTTTGGCTTGCGACCTCAAATGAACAGTATTATAGGAGGATCTTTTGTAATGTCATTTTTATATTTCTCACGTTGCATCGTGTGACAAGAAACAACATATTTTACTTGTTGTTCGATTTATATATATATATATATATATATATATATATATATTAGGGGTGTCAAACGATTAAAATTTTTAATCGAGTTAATTACAGCTTAAAAATTAATTAATCGTAATTAATCGCAATTAACCGCAATTCAAACCATCTATAAAATATGCCATATTTTTCTGTAAATTATTGTTGGAATGGAAAGATAAGACACAAGATGGATATATACATTCAACATACGGTACATAAGTACTGTATTTCTTTATTATAACAATAAATCAACAAGATGGCATTACCATTATTAACATTCTGTGAAAGCGATCCATGGATAGAAAGACTTGTAGTTCTTAAAAGATAAATTTTAGTACAAGTTATAGAAATTTTATATTAAAACCCCTCTTCATGTTTTCGTTTAAATAAAATTTGTAAAATTTTCAATCAAAAAATAAACTAGTAGCCCGCCATTGTTGATGTCAATAATTACTTACACAATGCTCATAGGTGCTGAAGCCTATAAAATCAGTCGCACCCAAGTGCCAACAGAGGGCGGCAAAACTCCGAAAAACACAAGTACACCTTTCACTATGCTGCCATTTTAATCTGAGCGGGGCATTTGTGCGTTAATTGCGTCAAATATTTTAACGGGATTAATTTAAAAAATTATTTACCGCTCGTTAACGCGATAATTTTGACAGCCCTAATATATATATATACTAGGGCTGTCAAACTATTAAAATTTTTAATCGAGTTAATTACAGCTTAAAAATTAATTAATCGTAAGTAATCGCAATTCAAACCATCTATAAAATATGCCATATTTTTCTGTGAATTATATATATATTCTGTAAAATAAATTGTTGGAATGTAAAGATAAGACACAAGATGGATATATACAGTCAACATATGGTACATAAGGGCTGTAGTGGGCATTTCACTCTACTGTCATTTAAATCTGTCTATGCTGTCCTCACTCCGAAGCGTCTACTTTTTCCAAAGCTAGACAGCTAGTGAACGATGCCTTAATAATCAGACTTCGTCCTTTTTCATCTGATTTATTAATAAAATGGCCTCAAACCATTGTCCTCTTTAGACAGTCGTAAAACTACAAAAAAAAGTACACAAGCATTGCATTAGCAACAACGTTAGCTTAGCACGCTATACAGGTTCACTAAACATAAACAAAAAGCGTCTCATAGAAAAAATATAACATTTTGCTTACTAACATAATATGTACATTCTTTACAACAACCATACTTACGGACAAATCTTGTCCAAGGATCATATAAGCACAACATTACAACGTAGGCGTCAGCCCGAGACGCCGTGCAGCCATATTGAACTGGTAAGAAAACAATAAACCATGTCGCGAAGCGACCACAAGAGTTCGCTGTTAGACAGCACAAAAAGCCTTGCTGTAAAACTTACCAAATGGCAGAATACTGTCTGAGCGGGACATGTGCGTTAATTGCGTTAAATATTTTAACGTGATTAAGTAAAAAAATTACCGCGCGTTAATGTGATAATTTTGACAGCCCTAATATATATATATATATTTATATACAGTGATACCTCAGCTCACGAACGCTTAAGCTCACGAACTTTTCGCCTCAAGAACATTACATTCGCGAGCATATAGTCTCTGCTGACGAACTAGTTTTCGGCGGACGAACCAAACCACGCGGTCGAACAGCGCCACGAGAAGTTGACGCACGCTCACGGCGTCCCAGTTCGTCCCCTCCCTTTCGTTGAGTGCGGACGTGGTTTGTGTTTGATAGACATTTTGGACCATATTGAGTGTACTTTTGCTATTATGGGACCGAAAAAGACCACCACAGGCTAGTGTTAAGCCTAAGAAGACATTAAAGAAAATAAGGTATATTTTTGTGTAGTTTTAAGGCTTATTTAGTAGAAAATTATGTTTTATGGGGCCTGGGAACGGATTATTCTCATTTTAATGGTTTCTTATGGGAAATAAATGTTCGGAAGACGAACTTTTCGCCTTACACACACTTTCTGGGAACCAATTATGTTCGTGAGCTGAGGTATCACTGTATATATGTATATATACTCACGGGCCACTTTATTAGGTACACCATGCTAGTAATGGGTTGGACCCCCTTTTGCCTTCAGAACTGCCTCAATTCTTCGTGGCATAGATTCAATAAGGTGCTGGAAGCATTCCTCAGAGAGTTTGGGCCATATTGACATGATGGCGTCACACGGTTGGTGCAGATTTGTCGGCTGCACATCCATGATGCGAATCTCCCGTTCCACCACATCCCAAAGATGCTCTATTGGATGGAGATCTGGTGACTGTGGAGGCCATATGAGTACAGTGAACCCATTGTCATGTTCAAAAAACCAGTCTGAGATTATTCCAGCTATATGACATGGCGCATTGTCCTGCTGAAAGTAGCCATCAGAAGTTGACTACATTGTGGTCATAAAGGGATTGACAGGGTCAGCAACAATAGGTAGGCTATGGCGTTTCAACGATGCTCAATTGGTACCAAGGGGCCCAAAGAGTGCCAAGAAAATATTCCCCACACCATTACACCACCACCACCAGCCTGAACCGTTGATACAAGGCAGGATGGATCCATGCTTTCATGTTGTTGACGCCAAATTCTGACCCTACCATCCGAATGTCGCAGCAGAAATCGAGACTCATCAGACCAGGCAACGTTTTTCCAATCTTCTATTGTCCAATTTCGATGAGCTTGTGCAAATTGTAGCCTCGGTTTCCTGTTCTTAGTTGAAAGGAGTGGCACCCGGCCTGGTCTTCTGCTGCTGTAGCCCATCTGCCTCAAAGTTCGACATACTGTGCGTTCATAGATGCTCTTCTGCCTACCTTGGTTGTAACGGGTGGTTATTTGAGTCACTGTTGCCTTTATATTAGCTCAAACCAGTCTGGCCATTCTCCTCTGACCTCTGGCATCAACAAGGCATTTCCGCCCACAGAACTGCCGCTCACTGGATATTTTTTTCTTTTTTGGACCATTCTCTGTAAACCCTAGAAATGGTTGTGCGTGATAATCCCAGTCGATCAGCAGTTTCTGAAATACTCAGACCAGCCCTTCTGGCACCAACAACCATGCCACGTTCAAAGTCACTCGAATCACCTTTCTTCCCCATACAGATACTCTGTTTGAACTGCAGGAGATTGTCTTAAACCATGTCTACATGCCTAAATGCACTGAGTTGCCGCCATGTGATTGGCTGATTAAAAATTAAGTGTTAACGAGCAGTTGGACAGGTGAACCTAATAAATTGGCCGGTGAGGAAGATTTAGCAAGGCAGATGATTCATTCTTACTGTGTAGTCAATTTTGGGGCTGATAGGTTTTTTCGAAATTCCTTCTGAAAAGGAATGTGTAAAATGAATGAGATAACTGCGGGCGATCAGGAGATTAAATCTGGTGTTCTGTCAGATTAGCATACCAATATTATTATATAGGTTTTCCACATTAACTGTAGCTCAAAGTGCTTTAGAGTGCTGTACATACAGTATAAAGTTGCGTGGCCGCCATCTTTTCTGATTTAATATGCAGACACTTTTTTTGTAAAAAAAATAAAAAATAAATTTGATGACTCTCATTGTGTTAAGTATATAGCATATTATGACAACATCAATGTTCTGCATTTTAATACGGAAATAAGTGGAGGCCACTCAGCTTTATCAAATGCAGTGCAGTGTACGCCACATGGGGTTACTGCACAACTACATCTATAATTTAACAAGTGTTTTAAGTATTACAAAGCGCTTTGAGCAACAGCGCTAGTTATGAATATGGGTATGCTATTCTGACAAAGCGTGCTACTTACTGAACACTGGATGCTTCGAAGAAAGCCTGGATACCTGTTGATACTGACAGGATTTGTGAGGCTCACTTTGTTCAGGGTAAGTTTTAGTGAATATTTATCTGGTATTCAGAGAAGATTTATTATTTAAAAAAAAAAAAGCATAGTATACGATCCACTTTCAGAACGATCACAGCTTTGTGCTTCACAGAAGATAATGGCCCTATTTTCCTTAAAACTACATAATCGCAGACACTCAGACTTGTGAAAACCTTTTGTTTTTCTCGAGTGAAGGGTCCAGGGCTTTTTCTCTTAAATGGGAAGGAATGTCTCCCTAGCAGATTTATGGCAAAGATCTAGGTGAGTTGGACAAACAATTTTCCATTATCCTAGATCTCATATTAGCTTTAAACTACTTACAATAAATGTTGCCAATAAACTTTTAAGCTTCTCTCTAAACCTCTTCCAGTCTTAAAGTGTTTATACGTATATTAGAGATTTTGCCCGCTGTTTGTCCCATTTCCACTGCCTGCCATCATGTTAGTGACATTTTACCACCCAACCAACTGCACATGCGCTGAAAATATGTCAACAAAGATCCTGCTATTAAGAGCATTACTTGGATGTGGGACAAAGTACCATTGCTAGTGACTGTTCTGTTTCAGTGCTGCAGTTAATATTCTTGATGAATGGAGGAACTGTTTGATAAATCTGCTATTCATTTGGGGTGGGGGGAACTGACACTTAACCTCATAAAGTACAATTGGCTTCTCAGCAGGTCAAATACATATAGATTATTATTTATTGTATTGTCGATTACCGTACTTTCTGCACTATAAGGAACATCGGAATATAAGGCGCACCTTCAATGAATGACCTATTTGAAAACTGATTACATATATAGGGCACACTGCATTGTAAGGCAGTAGTAGTAGTTGTTTGGGTTGCATTATGCATCCATTAGATCACAGGTGTCAAACCAATTCCAGAAAGGGCCGAGTGGGTGCAGGTTTGCTTTCCAACCAATGAAGAGGACACCTTTTCACCAATTAGATCTTTTACATGTGTAATCAGTTAAACATTGTCAGGTGCTTCTTGTTTCAGCAGGAAGTTCATTGGTTAAACTCTCTGCGCGTTATCGGTTGGAACAAAATCCAGCACCCACTTGGCCCTTTCTGGAATCGGTTTGACACCTGTGCACTAGATGAAGCTGTATTAAAGGGAATGTCATACCATGATTAATGTATAATATATAAAGCGCAATATCGGCTTTTGAGAAAATTTAAGGATTTTAGGTGCGCTTTTATAGTGCGGAAAATACGGTAAGTACAACATTTAATTTTGGTATTAAATCTTATATCATGTTATGCAATGTTGTAATGTCAGTACCTCAAAAAATTGTAAGCATTAAGAATTCTTTAGGTTTTTTTTTTTTAATCATTTGAATAATTGGCTTAATTGTGTGTTTTTTTTTTAATATAAAAAAATATTTTGAATAATAATTGTTTTCAATTTTTGGCCTTGGTTTTATCATATTTACTTTTCAGTTTGGGACAAGAAATGCCATTTCAGTACATACCTGGTATTTAAGTACACCCTTTGCATCAGCTATCTAATGCATAAAGGCTGTATGCTATTATATTACTTATTATTATTTTTATATAATTATTATTACTTTTATTAGGCCTGTCAGTGGCTGTTACTACAAAAAAAATTTATGAGACGATATATTATCCGTCGCAATAAATGATAGCGTCACCGATATATCACCCCCCCTGACAAAATATCATGAACACAGAAACATTTGAAGGTCATGAAAAATTCGATTAGGGTTTTGCTGGACCGTTAAATAGTATCTGTATCTGTAATACTGGTTCTGCCGTCAATTGGACCAAATAGGTGCTAAAACATGTAGTATCACACACCATTATTCTCCATACCGTCTGTCGGGGTGCGTGTTGTGGTAATGTATGAGTGAATCCCGGCTCCAGCAGGGAGCTACTTCACTTAAAGAGGTTAGAGGTGGAGAGAGAACAAAGCAGCACAAATGAAAGTTGATGACATGTAATTTATGCTGAAAGAAAATTAGGCTGAAAAAAAAACAAAACACTTATTGGCAATGTTATATATCAGACAAGTCGATGTAGTAATTATTCTGACAGCCCAAGCCATTAATATTATTAAACTATTCTTGTTTTGAAATGTATTTTTAATCATTGTGGCCACTCGGCTGTTCACATGTTCAAACACATAATTCAACATTAAGGTACGCAGAGGCAGTGTGCTCAATGCCGGTTAACTTCATGTGCATAAACTGCATATTTTCCTTCTCTGTTTGCATCAGGAGTCCAACAGTCATCTTCCACACCAAATTCAATCCATACGCAACCCAATGTTATGGGTGCACAAAGTGGCATGCCAAGTCAGTCCCCTAGCACAACTACTGGGCCTAGCATGCCCCATCAGCAGCAACAGCAGCAGCAGCAGCCAAGCCTTCAGACCCCAATGATGGGCCTCCAGCATCAGGCCCAACCCGTGTCCTCCTCCCCCAGCCAGATGGTTCAAGGCCAGGGTGGCGGTCAGACTGTCCTCTCAAGGCCCCTCAGTCAAGGGCAGAGAGGAGGGATGACCCCACCCAAGCAAATGATGCCTCAGCAAGGCCAGGGGGTGATTCATGGGCAGGGTCAGATGGTTGGAGGTCAAGGGCATCAGGCAATGCTCCTGCAGCAGCAGCAGCAACAACAACAGCAGCAAAATACCATGATGGAACAAATAGTTGTAAACCAGCTGCAAGGCAACAAACAGCCATTTGGAGGAAAAATTCCTCCCGGGATCGTGCCTGGCCAGATGATGCGTGGACCTTCTCCAAACGTTCCAGGTAACATGGCTCAGTTTCAGGGCCAGGTCGGCCCACAGCAGATGACGCCACAACAGCAGCAACAAATGGCTCACCTTCAGCAACAACAACAGCTACAACAGCAGCTTCAACAGCAACAACAGCTTCAGCAGCAGCAGCAGCAACAACACCACCAGCAGATAAATCAGCAGCAGCCTCAACAGGTTCCACTTCCTAGCAATCCCAATCAGAACATTAGCATGCATGGGCAACAGTTGAGACTCCCTGCTGGTCACCCACTTATCCAACAACAATTGCAACAACAGCAGCAGAAACAGCAACAGCAGCAAGTCATGTTGCAGCAGCAACAACAACAACAGACAGTTCAACCACACCCACATCAATTGGGAGATTCCAATAGCGGGGCAGGAGATTTGGGGGGCCAACAGATGGTCCCTGATATGCAGGTACAGCAGGCACAAGGAATTATGGGGGGCCCTCAGCACATGCAAATGGGAAATGGACACTTTGCAGGTCACGGCATGAACTTTAACTCACAATTCCCGGCTCAGGTTCCAATGGGGGGACAGTGTGCACAGGCAGGTGGGTTTCCTGTCAGTAAAGATGTAACATTGACAAGCCCCTTGCTGGTAAATCTGCTGCAGAGTGATATCTCAGCCAGCCAGTTTGGACCAGGAGGAAAGCAAGCAGGTGCGGGTAATCAAGTCAAACCCAAAAAGAAGAAACCCCCACGAAAGAAGAAACCAAAAGATGGAGAAGGCCCACAGCAAGTTGAGGGACCTGGGTAACCAATTTTACTGGAAGCAAAAAGCCAGTTTTCAAAGCAAGTTGTCCAGTATATTAAAATTCTCATGCAAGTGTATTCATTTATTGTTATGTTTTTAGTGGTCTGGATGTGACTGGTACTATGGAGGAATCGGAACTGCAGAATTTTGGTGGCGATCAGAGTTTGGGCCTTGATAACTCGGGCTCAAAGCTTGCAGACTTTACCAATAGGCCTGCAGGTATTTGGGAATTCTTTTTCGTTTGAATTGTGGCATTGTTAAAGTAATTAAATGAAGTCAATATTCAAATGAAAATACTGGCTTACAATTATATTTCCTGATTACCTTTAAAACACTATCAGATAATTTATGATTAAATGTCGTTATGAATACATCCAAATCCTATCAAATATGAATGAAAGTAGACCTTTTTTCAGAAGCTATTGGCACCAGTAACTGTCTCGGCAGTATGACATTTGCTTGATTTTCTTAATATGCTTGTCCTGATGTATTATACGCTCTGGTCCGATTTCTGATATATTTATTATTTTGATGTTAGGAATAATGCATTTTTGGGATGAGTGAGTGTGTAGCAAATGCTAGTTATGCACAGTTACAGTAAATACACTTATGCTTTTATTAAGATAACCAAAAGGTTTTTTACGCTTTATGTAGCCTATGATAAGTTTCTAACTTTGTGCAGTTGAAGCAACTTTCTCAGTTTTTACGAATGTTGACATGTTTCTTTTTGGTATCTGCTGGCTGCTAGTATTCCCAGGTCAACCCGGTGATCAAAGGATACTGCAGCAGGTACCAATGCAGTTCATGCAGCAACAACAACAGCAGCAACAACAAATTCAGCACATGCAACAACAGCAGCAAATTCAGCAGCAGCAGCAACAGCAGCAGCAGCAGCAACAACAAATGCAGCAACAATTACAACAGCAGCAGATGCAACAACAGCACATGCAACAGCAGATGCAACAGTTGCAGATGCAAGGTCTCCAGAATCCTCAAGGGCAACAGGGCATGACAGGTCAACAGACCACAGGTCAAAGCCAACCGCAAGTCCCCCATCAGCTGCAACAACAGCAGGGACAGCAGCAACATCTACAACATCAGGTAATTTTAGAAAAGTACCAGGACATTTTGTAATCTATGTATAATAATGTAATAATGAATTAATATCCATTTAACTAACTATGCTCAATTTAAACCCCAAACTACAGCAACAGCAGCAGATGTTGATGATGCTTAAGATGCAGCAAGAGCAGAAAAATCGCATGTCCGTCACTACAGGAGGTCAACTTCCTCCTCGTGTCGTTGGCAATCCACCTGAAGCACAGAGACTGCCAGTCTCTCAGCAAGGGAACATGCCAGTGATGATCAGTCTTCAAGGACATGCAGGTTTAGCACATCCATCTGACAAAGCTCGGGGGATGCCACTGATCATAAACCCTCAGGTGAGGACAAGTGGTAAATTGATGAGAATTTCTGTAAGAAAAAAAATGCCTAGATGAAAAAAGCTTCACCCTGTGTCATCATATTTAAAAAAAAAAACACCATTTTAACTTTAAGAGCTAATTATATTAAAGGTGACCTTGGATAGAATTCTTTTCCTGTTTCATTCATAAGATGGATCAAAATGAGTGTGTGACCTGGTTGAGTTTTATCATTTGTGGTTTTTGATTTGATTGTGATTGCTTTGTTAGTCAACAGCAAACAAGCAGATTTGAAATTGGTGACAATGTTGATGTCACACTGCACCTTATTGAGTAAGTAATGGCCCACTTTGTGCTTCCTCCACACCGACTTGAAAATGACCAATTAGAGTGAAGAACAATGGCCAGTTGGAGTGAAGAGTACGTTTAAAAGTAAATATACAGTAAAGTATCCTAATTTGATCCAATCAGCCACATAGTACTAAGAATTCAGATATTTCCAGAGGGAAGCAAAATGACATACTGAAATAGTTTTAAAAAACAAATTTTAATAAATCAATACAAATTGTCTTACAATCCTGGAGGAAAAATGACATCATAGCTTATGAAAAATAATGTAAAGAAAAATAATTATTCCTGGTCACCTTTAAAGTGTTCAAAAATAATACTAACTCGATCAACTCTGCTGTGTCTTGCCTTTTAGCTTGCAAGTGCTGCAAGACGAATGTCACTTCCTGATTCAGGGCAAGGTCCCCAAGGCTCTGGATCTGATGAGACAGCTTCAGTTATCCACCCAAAGCAGGATAGGCCAAGTGGTGCAGAAATGAGCATGCAGACTGGAAATGGCTCCCAACAGATGATGGGCAATCAGAGTTCTACGACGCATTTGATGAAGCAAGGCCCTGGTCCACCTTCAGTGGCCCAGCACACTGGAGCTAGTCCCCAACAACAGTTGTCAACTCAACCACAACAAGGAGGATCCATGTCCGGCATTCATTTTCCAAACGTCCCCACCACATCACAGAGTTCCAGACCAAAAACTCCCAACAGGGCCAGCCCCAGGCCATACCATCACCCTCTCACACCAACTAATCGTCCACCCAGCACCGAGCCCTCAGAAATCAACCTTTCACCAGAAAGGCTCAATGCTTCTATTGCAGGGTTATTTCCACCTAAAATCAACATTCCTCTGCCTCCGAGACAGGCTAACTTAAACAGAGGATTTGACCAACAGGGCCTTAACCCCACAACTTTGAAAGCCATTGGGCAGGCACCTCCAAACTTAACTTTACCAGGCAGCAACAACAGCGGAAATAGTGGAAGTAACACTAGCAACAGTCAACAACCTTTCACTACTGGTACTGGAGGGGGAGGCAATAAACTGGACAAGCAAACTGGAGGACAGAATAAAAGGGTAAGCCCAAGCAATAGTCGTCGGTCAAGCCCAGCTTCAAGTCGCAAATCAACCACACCGAGTCCTGGAAGACAAAAAGGGGCAAAACTGGCCATCACGAGCCCTCCCCAACCTCAACAGATTGTCAGTGCTCAGGGGCAAACTATGATCCTAAGCCCCACTTCAGTAACATCAAATCCAGTCTCTTTAGGACCACAGATAGGAGGGAGCATAGAGACACAACAGACCCAGAATCCCTTCCATGGTTTACAAGGTAATCCTCCTGAGGGCATCAGAGAAAGCCAGGTAATGATGGCAGCAGAGCAAAATCCTCAGGCTTTGCGGGAGTTAGCCACTCCAAGAATTACAAGTCCTCGTCTCCCTACTCCTCATCAGCCGAAATCGGACTTAGATTTGCAAACTGCAACTGTAAATAGGCAGCCAACACACAAAGCTTCGCTGCAGGACTCTGGGGGACCAGTTCCTGTCAGGGCTGCTCCCACTTCCCTTAACCAGCTCCTGGACGTCCCGAACAAGCCTCTTCGGCCTGTGCATGGTAATATGGTTAAGGATGTCATGGGAAAAGACAGCCCCAAGTCGACTATGGATCCAGAGAGACAACATCATTTTAATTCTCAGAATACAGATATGTCAACCCCTATTGCTACTTCTACCACTGCTAATGAATCAGAAGCTAACCCCAAGCCTCCTGTTGCAACGCCTATTAGCAGTCACAGCACACATCTGAACGTGACCTTTAATACTACTCCCAACAATAACCAAAACCGCCTACCCTCTCCAGGTATCAGTTGTAGTCCAAGTACAACTAGTGCCCATGGTTCTGCTTTTACTACTACTGTTGTCCAGAGTGCAAGTCCTAACCTAGTAACTTCCACTCAGGGAAGTCATTCTTTAGCTGTTAGCAGCAGTTCTAATAATACGAGCTGTAGTTCAAGCCAAGCCAATGTGACACTCAAACCTGGCATGGGACCAAAACCAATAACTAGTGTTCACTCAGTCATACAGATTCCTGCTTCTTCTAGTTCAATATCTCCCAACCAGATCACAGTATTTGTCTCACCTAACCCAGTGACATCTGGACCCACATCTCAAGTCCCTGCTTCTATGGCATCCACAATGGTGAATCTTCCAAACAAGAATATTCGGACACAGGAAATCCGGCATCAAACACCAATCACTCGACCGCCTCAGTTTATCACCACCACCCCTGTTTTTATCAATCCAATTTTTCAGGTCCCAAATACAACTGTGTCACCTAATACCACAGTAGTATCTCAGTCAGTGACTATGATGGGACCGATTCAGGTATCAACTACAAATATACAGCTTTCTACTGCCTTGAGTTCCACCCAGTCCTCAGGGGTGAACATAAGCACATCTCAACTTGCTCGAAGCACTGTTGGACATCTTCAAACTGTCACCAGTGTGTCAACTTCCAAACCAATAAGTGTTAATTCAGCTCCTCACCAAATCAACAAAAGTGCTGTTAAAATAGAAAATAAAATTGAAGCTAAGAATTCAAGTCCCCAGGTCAGCCAGCCATCTCATCCAAGCCCTTCAACATCCTCTCCCTTTCACCCTTCCTCCATTGCGCCTCCACCGTGCTCAAGTCCCAGCAGTATGAACACACTTGGAAAGGGCCTCATGTCTCCTGCTCCCGCTGCTCAGTTAAAAAGTAAGCCGATGCAGGTTACCATAGCTCGCTCTACAACAACCGATAACCAGATACCCGCTCATACATCCAGTGTAGCCGTTCCACCACATGTCAATCCTTCTGCTTGTCCTGGTGTTCTAAATGAAGCAGCGGTGGCCCACTCAACTATAGCCAATGTGAACCTTACTACACCTGCGGTCTCCTCCTTTATCACAGCTCCTGGTCAGATTGCTGCTCCCACCCAGGCTCCATTGCTGCCTACAGCTTCATTGTCAATCTTCACCCAGGCTGCAACGTCTCAAAATCCCATTTCTGGTGAAGTTTGTACTACTACTGCAGTCTCCTCTGCAACCTTACTCTCTACAGTCAGTCCAGTTCAAAATCCAGTAGCATCTGTGGTTCCAATTGTTGCCATGCCTTCACCAATCCAAGACTCTATAACCACAAATGCATCTATTGCTAACACCAGCAGAGTTACTCTTTCTCAGACTGGACCTGTGTCTTTTGAGCCTGCCATAACACAAACAATGGCTCCCGCTGAAAATATTGGGACCATGTCAGGTAAGCACAAGTCTTGCATATATTGTACGAGATCCTATGTACATCTACGCCCTGAAATTGTAGCCCACATTTTGGTCTAATTGTAACTCATTTGTATATATGAATAAGCTAGGACTCTGTCGGTCTTTCCTTAGAACTTGCCCAGCAAGATGCTTCTCAAGAGCCTGCTGTTGGTGAGAAGATGAGTGAGTGTCATTTTATATGTCCGTTCCTATTCAGATATTCATTCTATGTGAACTCTTTGGAATTAGGTGTCATTTGTTTTTCTGTCCTTTTTCAGCCGAAGAGGTCTTGACAAGTCCTGATCAGGGGTAAGATTCCTCATATGTTTAATGTCGTCTTTGCTTTATAAATAGATAGCCAACTGATTACTGAAGGCATTGGGATTAACCAAAATAATCCTTATGATTTATTATATAAATTGGCCTAAGCCTTGAAGAAGAAATGCTTAGACATTTCTAACTCTACTGAAACTCAGGGAGGTCATGTGGTTGGCCAAGGGGGTACATGGTGAAAATCACTGAACCTCGTGGTCTCAACACTTGGTATGTATGATGAGCATGTAACAATCTACTAACAAAGAGTAATGCATGTATCAGTTTAAACCCAATTACAGTGGATCGCCAACAGAGTTGTACAACTCCGCTGACTTACATGGCCTCATCTCTTTTCTGGGGAATGTATTAATATGGTTTGGAAGTGAAGCCATGTTTGTTCAGCACAGTTGATAGTTTACAGCTGTTTTTCCACTTCTATCATAGATGGGCAAAGAAAAGAAAGACGCCCATCAACTTAGTTCCAAGGTATGTATTTTAACATGCTTACGCTGCAAAAACACAAGCAGTGGTCATGTTGACATAGTGGAGCTGTCGGGATGAAGATGGACAGTATCTGTGGTAGATGAGGAAAAACAGCAGAGTCCTGTGTGGTATTTTGTCTTCCTTGGTAGTGCAGAGATGAACTAACCTTCGCTTTAATAAGACTTTTTTGTTGTTTTCTTTCTCGTTTTTTTTCTCATCTACAATTCCCAGAGTTCCTGTAGAGAAACCCAAGGGGCCCAGTAGGCGCAGCTCCCGAGCAGACAAAGAGGTGGAGGAAGAGCCAGCAGCAGAAAGCAGCGTTAGGAAGAGATCAGTGAGACCTGGAACAACTGCTGCTGCAGTCAAAGGTAATAAATACCATAAATTACCATTATATATGAATGTTGGCAGCCACACTACAATTAAACTACTTGGCATGTTTTATCTACCAGAAACTGGAGCCAGCCCCACCCAGGCCAAGCGAAGGAAGTCAAAATAGGAGCAAATGTCTCTTGACCACTTATGAACGATCCTGTTTTGTTTGTTTTCTGCTGTGAATGACTTGATTTCAGTTTCTCTGTGCCACTCCCCGCCCCCAAGAAATCATGTACAGACTGTTTTAAAAATAATAATGTATTGTTATCCTGTAATGTGAGATTGTAGTTAAAAGGCGCATATAATATGTTGTCTTTTTGTGACATGCTGGATTTTAATCATGTTTAGACTGATAATGAAGCTTGTCATGTTTGCAAAATGATGTTGAAACCGAATAAAATTTTCTACGGCTTTAACCAGTTTATCAAATGGATATTCAGCGAACTGTACATCAAAGGCAACTAACGCACTTCTCCATAGAATCTACATTCGATGGACTAACCGCCATCTTGACTCCTATTAGAAAAGGTGCTGTTTTGAATTTGTCAGTACCATATAGAATTACTTTCATCCAAAGTGTCAGTTCAGCAATGTTTGAAAAACTCATTCCTGTAGTTGTTGACGCGCATCTAGTGACATACTGTACATTCACCGGCCACTTTATTAGGTACACCATGCTAGTAACGGGTTGGACCCCCTTCTGCCTTCAGAACTACCTCAATTCGTGGCATAGATTCAACAAGGTGCTGGTAGCATTCCTCAGAGAGTTTGGTCCATATTGATATGATAGCATCACACAAATGGTGCAGATTTGTCGGCTGCACATCCATGATGCGAATCTCCCGTTCCACCGCATCCCAAAGATTCTCTATTGGATTGAGATATGGTGACTATGGAGGCCATTTGAGCACAATGAACTCATTGTCATGTTCAAGAAACCAGTCTGAGATGATTCCAGCTTTATGACATGGCGCATTATCCTGCTGAAAGTAGCCATCAGAAGTTGGGTACATTGTGGTCATAAAGGGATGGACATGGTCAGCAACAATACTCAGGTAGGCTGTGGCATTCAAACGATGCTCAATTGGTATCAAGGGGCCCAAAGAGTGCCAAGAAAATATTCCCCACACCGTTACACCACCACCACCAGCCTGAACCGTTGATACAAGGTAGGATGGATCCATGCTTTCATGTTGTTGACGCCAAATTCTGACCCTACCATCCGAATGTCGCAGCAAAAATCGAGACGCAGCAGAAATCGAGACTCATCAGACCAGGCAACGTTTTTCCAATCTACTATTGTCCAATTTCGATGAGCTTGTGCAAATTATAGCGTCAGTTTCCTGTTCTTAGCTGAAAGGAGTTGCACCCGGCGTGGTCTTCTGCTGATGTAGCCCATCTGCCTCAAAGTTCGACATACTGTGCGTTCATAGATGCTCTTCTGCCTACCTTGGTTGTAACGGGTGGTTATTTGAGTCACTGTTGCCTTTCTATCAGTTCGAACCAGTCTGGCCATTCTCCTCTGACCTCTGGCATCAACAAGGGATTTCCGCCCACAGAACTGCCGCTCACTGGATATTTTTTCTTTTTCGGACCATTCTCTGTAAACCCTAGAGATGGTTGTGCGTGAAAATCCTAGTAGATCAGCAGTTTCTGAAATACTCAGACCAGCCCTTCTGGCACCAACAACCATGCCACAATCAAAGTCACTCAAATCACCATTCTTCCCCGTACTGATGCTCTGTTTGAACTGCAGGAGATTGTCTTAAACAATGTCTACATGCCTAAATGCATTGAGTTGCCGCCATTTGATTGGCCGATTAAAAATTGTTAACAAGCAGTTGGACAGGTGTACTTAATAAAGTGGCCGGTGAGTGTGTATATATTACATACACACACACACAGTATTAATACACACACAGTATATATAATGTCCATTGGTGATAAATTAACCTGTTTTACTCGCCAAAACAAACCTGACCATGAGGATTTAGTTGTGTTTAAAAAAAAAAAAAATATATATATATATATATATATACTGCATTTCCTTGATTTTTGGAATTCATTTGTTTTTATTCATCATATTGGTATGCTCAAAAGTTTTGTTGTACTAACACAAACATCAATATTTTCATGAAAAGCAAAACATTCTATTTTTTTAAACCACAGATTACATTCTCTGAAAAAAAATTTTTTTTTTACCCTGCTATACTGACCATACAATTTGAATCATTTAGAAGTTTGCATCTTTTTCTCAAAACAATCATTCAAACTGACCCCGTGAAAGTTACAGTATCTCAGCAATGTGTCTGCACAGAGGGAGAACTGGCAAACAACAATATATGATAATACACGGCCAGTTTCAAATAACTATCAGATCCAACCGGTACGAAGAGGACTGGGAATCAAAGGAGATGAAGATCAAACAGTTTTATGATGAGCATTTATTTGATGAGTTGCAGGTAAATGTAAATAAGGTAAATAATAAAGTGCCTGGAGATGGGGGTAAGAAAGCAAAGGTACAGCAGAGAAATGAATGCATTAATACAGAAGTAGTTAAACATTGATTAGGTGCAGTTTACAATTACTGTACTTCGACTCAGTCAATATTTAGATTTTTGGTCACAAGTTCTTTTTGATTAAGAAGCAAATATCAAGCACTTCATCTTCACCTCTCATTGTGGACAGATTCAAGATGACACCATTGTCTGGGAGACATGTCAGAAAAAAAATCCTGTCGTACAACTGAGTCAGTTGAACAGTGGCCATCCTCTAACCATCAGCGAGCAACACAAAAAGCATTTGTCAAGTCCATGCAAAACCTCAGCACATAAGGTTCACAGTTTTGTTTTTCACTGTTTCCTCCCAGTGCCATTGTCTGTTGATTTTACTTTTCCTCAACAAGAGGTAATGACTAGGCCCAATATTGTTCAATGTTTTGATGAACAGAATCAACTTTCCGCAGCCAGGAAGCAGCTGTAGGCTACTAAGGCTGATCACTAGGTTTCCCATAATGAGAAAAGCAAAAAGTAAGGAATCGTCATAAATAAGCACAAAGTGTTAGTCACAGTTTGCTCAGAACAATCAGCCAGTGTTCATATATCCCTATCTGTCACAAATCAGTGCCACACAGCCAAAACCTCATATGGCAAATTGGTCACTTTATATTATTACCAATTGAAGGCCTGTCAAGTTGTCACTTGAGGTTGATGCAGTTGTTCTTGTGGAAACCAACCTTGAAGCCCCACTCTACATACCTGTTTGGATCTACCAATGTTCACTGCATGTTGTACAACATTTATTTAGGTGACCAGAGGGAAGGATAGTTCCCAAAAGGGTCAGTACATGTGATGAGAACAGCTGCTGATTGCTGGAGGAAAACTGACTGAAGCAAATACCTGTATAGTTTTACGGGGCCAGGGAACATCCACTCACCAAACTACGCTCCATCCTCCATGTGGGAAGTCAGTGTGAAGCTGCCTGTTTGGTGTTTGCAGGGTCAGGTGGTCCACCCTCCCTAACCGATGACCCACTGCTATTTATGGAGAACCTCCTCCTGTAGCACAATGGATAAAGGAATGTTCTGTGTATTGCCCGGTCGTAAGGCTTTCACCTTTCAGGGTGGTGCAAAGGAAACTGGTGTGTAATGTAGCTGAGCATGTGCGAATCAAAATAAAAGAGGTCAACAAGACACGGGACCAGAGGTGGAAATTAAAAAACTTGTCTTATGATTGTGAATTACTTTTTTGTATAACTTGTAATTTTGGGAGTATTTTTTTAAATCAGCACTTATGCAAATTTTGTTGGAATCAATTTATTCCATTACATTTTAAAACACTTCCATTACAAAGTATATATATATATATATATATATATATATATATATATATATATATATATATATATATATATATATAGAAAAAGAAGAAAATAAAATGGAAAGAGAGGGAGAAAGAACGCACACAAGCAGGGGAGCGAGAGGAAGAAAAAAACAGGTAATTTTGCATTTGCAAGCCTCTTTGATGTTCTAGCTCAACGTCACCAAAGATGGATATACAGTGAGGTCGGAGTGTGACAAAATATCAAAATGGTGACATATCGTAAACTTTGCATTCCAAAAGGTTATCGATACGCTCATGCCAAGAATCAACATATTACAAAAAAGTATTTTTTTTTGTAATAAATAAATAAGGAACCAGCAAGTTGCAACCAAAATCTTCCACCATGATAGTGTCTCATTTAACTCTATGGCTGCCATTGACAGCGCCCAACGCCCAATCCACTGGGACTGGGAAGGTCGAATGAATGCTTATTCAAAACCAGAACATTTACAGTCTCTCCTTCCGATTTTCGGGGACTTTACAGGCCACTTCCTGTTCTCCAAAATCAACAGGAAGTTACCCGTACAATGCCCCAAAATCAACATGAAGTGACCAAAAATCAAAAGGTAATTACCTGAAATGGCCGAAAATTACCTCGTTGCCTGGCATTGGCTGCCACTCACGACCATGGAATTGGGTGGAGACCGTTTGAAGAGGTATGGGTTCATTTGCTGCCACCTTCCCAGGTCAAATGGATTAATAAACGTACAGCAGAAGGATGTTGTTTTTCTGTCATTAGTTGTTTTGTCGAATATCCTAGAATGATTTCCTGACCGACGTATCAAAAATCGTTGTACAGCCATATCGTGAGATCATTATTATCGTGAGCTTTGTATTGCAAATCGTATCATATCGTGAGGTACCAAGAGGTTCCCACTCCTAGTGAGGAACAGAAGTATTTTTACCCCTTGTAATTTTGCAAGTTCACCCACTTAGAAAATAGGTAGAGGTCTGAAATTTCAATTCTTCCTTCACTAAGAGACTTGAAGATGAGTCGTGGCTGGATCTGGCAACACGTCAATGAACCGAAGCACACAGCCAGGCTGACCAAGGAGTGTCTGAGTAAAAAGCATGCAGTGGGGCAAATAAGTATTTAGTCAACCACCAATTGTGCAAATTCTCCGACTTGAAAAGATTAGAGAGGCTTGTAATTGTCAACATGGGTAAACCTCAACCATGAGAGACAGAATGTGGAAAAAAACAGAAAATCACATTGTTTGATTTTTAAAGAATTAATTTACATATTATAGTGGAAAATAAGTATTTGGTCACCTACAAACAAGCAAGATTTCTGGCTGTCAAACAGGTCTAACTTCTTCTAACGAGGTCTAACAAGGCTCCACTCGTTAATTGTATTAATGGCACCTGTTTTAACTCATTATCGGTATAAAAGACACCTGTCCTCAAACTCAGTCAGTCACACTCCAAACTTCACTATGACCAAGACCAAAGAGGTGTCGAAGGACACCAGAGACAAAATTGTAGACCTGCACCACGCTGGGAAGACTGAGTCTGCAATAGGTAAAATGCTTGGTGTAAAGAAATCAACTGTGGGAGCAATTATTAGAAAATGGAAGACATACAAGACCACTGATAATCTCCCTCGATCTGGGGCTCCATGCAAGATCTCACCCCGTGGCGTCAAAATGATAACAAGAACGGTGGGCAAAAATCCCAGAACCACACGGGGGGACCTGATGAATGACCTACAGACAGCTGGGACCACAGTAACAAAGGCTACTATCAGTAACACACGCGCCGCCAGGGACTGAAATCCTGCACTTCCAGCTGTGTCCCCCTACCGAAGAAAGTAACGTCCAGGCCCGTCTGCGGTTCGCTAGAGAGCATTTGGATGATCCAGAAGAGGACTGGGAGAATGTGTTATGGTCAGATGAAACCAAAATAGAACTTTTTGGTAGAAACACAGGTTCTCGTGTTTGGAGGAGAAAGAATACTGAATTGCATCCGAAGAACACCATACCCACTATGAAGCATTGGGGTGGAAACATCATGCTTTGGGGCTGTTTTTCTGCAAAGGGACTAGGACGACTGATCTGTGTAAAAGAAAGAATGAATGGGGCCATGACCAAATACTTATTTTCCACCATGATTTGCAAATAAATTCTTTAAAAATCAAACAATATAATTTTGTTTTTTTTCCCCCACATTCTGTCTCTCATGGTTGAGGTTTACCCATGTTTACAATCACAGGCCTCTCTAATATTTACAAGTGGAGAACTTGCACGATTAGTGGTTGACTAAATACTTTTATGCACCACTGTATCAAGGTTCTGGAGTGGCCTAGCAAGTCTCTAGACCTCAACCAATAGAAAATCTTTGGCTGGAGCTGAAACTTGGTGTTTCTCAATGACGGCCCCGAAACCCGACAGATATAGAGAAGATTTGTGTGAAAAATTTATATGAAAACCTGGTGAAGAACTAGAGAACGTGTCCAACCTCTGTAATTGCAAACAGAGGCTGCTGCACTGAATATTACAACTGATTTTCTCAGGGATACAAATACATACCCTAACCCTAAACCTAACCCTAACCCCAGTAAATTACCCAAAAAAATTTTGAAAAATCATACAATGTGAGTTCCAGATTTTTGTTTTAGGTTATGTCTCTATAAGTGGAAATGCATCTATGATTGAAATTTCAGACCTCTACCTATTTTCTAAGTGGGTGAACTTGCAAAACGACAAGGGGTGAAAATACTTCCACTCCTCACTGTATTTTTAGAAAACGTGAAAACAAAAAGTGCACTGGTCAATTTATGTCATATGTTTACATGTAGGAGAAGGCGGGAGGATTGATGGACCCCCGAATGAAATTTCGCGTAGGCCCCAAAATGGCTTGGGACAGCTCTGGGTGCAGGTTGAGGAAGCCTTTTTACCTATGGCCTCCTCTAAAAAATATATAAAACAAATTTAAAAACAAATATCTGAATTAACATTGTGACGTCAACAATATATTCCTAATAGCGTACAGCACAAATGCTATTTTTAGACCGTAACGTCGCCATCGTAACGCGGAAGTGGGACATTATAGACACACCCTTGCATACATACCATGTTATTTCTGCTTATTTTCTCCGGTAATCTTTCAAAAAAAGAAGATGCCGATCAAACACTGCTGCTATGTAACTTGTAGAAACGACTCTAGACATTACGACATATGAAGGATGTTTTCTTCATACGTTTCCCGAAACCAAAAATTTGGAGGAAAAAATGTGAAGAATGGATCAACTTGCGCGGACGTCCATAAGACCAGTTTAACGGCAGTAAGGTGAAGCCATTCACATTTCACAAGCAGTAAACATTTTTTTTTGGGTCCATAGTCCTTTAGAAGACGAAGAGATAAGCCATTTTGATATTTTTACTTATTTTTTAGCGTGGCGTTTTGCCGTGCTGCTTCTAAAATTAAAATGATATCTGACTGCCACGTTACCTTTTCTGTTGTACAAAAAAAACAAAACAACTTTAGTAAGGGGGAAGTGTAAATAAATTATAGAATTAAGGTTTGTTATTAATGAAAAAATTAAAAATGTTCGTTAGCTGTCACTGAGTAGCATTTGCGATTGCTACACAAAAATATCAATGCAAATTGCCCCCAAGAATGGTCAGAGACGTAAGACAGCCAGAGGATATAATATATAAGAAAGACAGGGCATATGGTGGTAAGGAATAGATTGCTGAAACAGGAGAATGTCAGTCGCGTAAGGCAATGCACACAAGAAAAAGGTGTTGATAAAAAAGCTAACAACTCTGGATCAGATCGGCTCTTTTTCCCGTCTTTTTCAGCCCTCGACATTCAAGCCTCTCTCTTTAACTGAACATTTATATGTTCTTCCACATCTTTACCAGTGAATTTGGCACCAGGGACATCCTTTTCGGACAGAATCGGTAGTAAAAATCTCGTTCGTACACTATTTCCATTCATTTACTATTAGGGACACACCACGGGAGGTTGACCCGCCTAGCCACAATTGCTAACGTCATGAATATTAATGAGCAGAAGTGACGTTATGCTTACGGTACGCCATTGCAGAGAACAGTAGATTTGATGGCTGTGCTTTTATTGTGAAAAAATTCCCGGAAAAGGTATGGTTTTGTTTTTATATTTTGACGTTGCTGGTGGTCGCTGGGAGGAGAATTCATTGGGCTGCCACTGCCAGTCTCCGACTTGAGTGAAAGACAAGACTTGCGAACCTTTGCCACGACTCTCGCGGTCTGCCTCTCCCTCTCTCTATGGACAGTAGCCAGAGGGCAGACGAGAAAGCTGGACGTTTTGTTGACGGGAACTGGTGAGCCTCCCCGAGGTCTTGGCTGTGCTTGAATTCCGGAAAAAGGAAGGAGAAGCAGAACGAAAGGCAAGAAACGGGAGAGCTGCAGCCGTGAGAGATGTGCGGTCAGGCCGAGATTGCGGCGGTAAGTCGGGAAGAGTACAGCTGCTACTGTGACGTGTTATTCCCCCCGTTTTTCCCTTGACAAACATAAGAGTAGACATGTCAAGACGGGGCAAAGGAGCTACTCCTACTCGAACACATATGAGGGTCTGAAAACCACTACAGCACCATGTCTGTGGCCCAGCGCGTGCTAGCTCTCGCTGGCCGCGATTCCACGCTGAGGAAATAGCCAGACGTTTCTTGTTATCCCACTCGGCTGCTTACTACCTCCGACTGCGGAGTGGCTCCCCCCAAATAGGCTATTTTGCCTCACTTACCCCAAATCGTATTGTATCGTCGGTGCGGACTGCTGTTTTGTATAAACCGTATAAGACCTGAATCTCGTAAAACTACGGTCAAATGTAGTGGTGGAGAAAGTTATTGAATGCATTTTGTGATTAGCGCTAAGAAATGCTAGCCTTCCTGCCAGATGTTTTGTTTGTTTGTTTGTTTGTTTCGTATGTCTGACTGTCTTAATTGCATTTAAAACTGTTTAGTATTTCATATTTAAAAGTATATGTTAAAACTAGACACAGACTTGGATTTACTTTATTATTACTTGTTATACAATGCATCTTCGTACTGTATTTTCCCCCTCTATCCACAAGAAGAGAACAATATTCTAAACAAATAAAAACAGAAATACACTTTGGCTTGGTCCCCAATAGTTTTTCCCCTAGTATTGAACTCATTGCACGCTTTTGACAATGATGGACCTTTAATTCATTAAAACTGAAAGGGCTCAGTTTTCAGTGGCAGTTAAATCCTATAAAGGGTTAAGTCATAATACACTGATCACTTACTTCTGGCTGTAAGATCATATGAGCTATTTACATGTCCAAAACTGAAAAGTAGTGGTAATTAATTACTAAAGCTGCCCGAACAGTTCCTCTCTAAAGCGTAAAATGCGGTTGAAAGTATGTACAGTTCTGCACACTTGGAATTGTTGTTTCACGGGTCTCCCTCCTCCTCCTCTTGTAGGTATCCTTGTCAAAGCCTGGGCTGAGCATATTGTTCTGAAAGGAAACTGATAACAAACAGGGGAAGCGAACATGGCTGGGACCTCAGGCTTCTTTTCCAACGGACCCATCGCGTGGATGGACAATGATGCAGAGATGAACAACCTCTACAGAGACCTAGAGCTGGGCACGGTGTTGACACTATTTTATTCAAAGAAATCTCAGAGGCCAGAGAGGAGGACTTTCCAGGTCAAGCTGGAAACTAGGACTATTATCTGGACTCGGGGAACAGACAAAATAGAGGGCGAGAGTGAGTACCCACATACATTTTTACACTCAAGTGCTGATATCAGAACCTGCTTATAGTACTGTACCTCAAGCCATTAGTGAAACGATAATTATATATATATTTTTTATAATGCACATCAGTCAAAGCCTTTTGTGATGCTGCCATTGTTTGCATCATCATTGTCAAAATATTTTAAAAATCTCACAAGTAAAGCCAATTTGGCTTTTTCCCTCCTTTGAAATTAGTCATAAATTGCTTCTTTTTTAATATCTATTTGTGTTTTGATGTGATTCAAAACAGCTAGCAAAAAACGTTAGCACCTGCCAAAACTTGCTGGTTTACATATTCCTCCACTGTGCCGCTATTGTTTTGAGATACTTGAATGAATGAGCAAGCTGAAACTCACTTAGCAAACACATATTTAATAGCTGCAATGGAATGTCTTGTTTTCATTTGTGTAGGTTTGCTGTGTGTTGCTGAAATTTCTCATATGAAAATCTGTTGGTTTGGATTTGCTTTGATCAGATGTTGTATTCGTAATGTAGTGTGCTTAATTTAGTCTTAAATATTAGGGCTGTCAAACGATTAAAATTTTTAATCGAGTTAATTACAGCTTAAAAATTAATTAATCATAATTAATCGCAATTCAAACCGTATATAAAATATGCCATATTTTTCTGTAAATTATTGTTGGAATGGAAAGATAAGACACAAGACGGATATATACATTCAACATACGTTACATAAGTACTGGATTAGTTTATTATAACAATAAATCAACAAGATGGCATTAACATTATTAACATTCTCTTAAAGCGATCCATGGATAGAAAGACTTGTAGTTCTTAAAAGATAAATGTTAGTACAAGTTATAGAAATTTTATATTAAAACCCCTCTTAATGTTTTCGTTTTATTAAAATTTGTAAAAAAAAATTTAATAAAAAAATAAACTAATAGCTCGCCATCGTTGATGTCAATAATTACACCATGCTCACTCATGGTGCTGAAAGCCATAAAATCAGTTGGACCCAAGCACCAGCAGAGGGCGCCAAACACCAAAAAACAAGTAACAAGCAGACATTACACTCTGCTGTCATTTTAATCTGTTTGAGCGGGGCATGTGCGTTAATTGCGTCAAATATTTTAACGTGATTAATTAAAAAAATTAATTACTCCCTGTTAACGCGATAATTTTGACAGCCCTATTAAATATATTTCCGAATTATCATGGAACAAAAAAAAAAAATCTGTACTTCTGTTTAACCTCGGATTCGGTCTACTTTCAAAGCATCATATTTCATTAGTGATTGTTTATATTTAGAATAATTATTTGCAGAGTTTTGTTGTGCAGTGTTTTCAAATCACTGTACCGCAGAACACTACTGTGTCGTAGTATTGTCTGGTGTAGACATGTGCCGGTATGAGATTTTGACGGTATGATAACCTTAAGCAAAAATACTACAGTTTCGCGGTATCACCGTATTGCAATGATAGCTCTAAAATGTGTTATTTTGAGATGTATGGGTAGAATGTTTTTATTACCATTGAACAGGATTTTTATTTTATACAACATATTTGCAAATTGGAACATCAACATGAATATAATGTTAAAATAAATAAATAAAATACCAATATTTTGAATAAAATTGAATTAAATATATCTTATAGACTAAACCCACAGCCACAGCTGTAGTTGCTAAACATTAGAACAAAAATAGGTATTTTCCGTAAAAAAGTAAAAACACATTTTAAATAAAATTATATATATATATATATATATATATATATATACATACAGTGGTTCTTTGACACACGATCTTTTCCACATCCGACGTAAAATTTGACTCGCCATTTGTTTCTACATCCGACGACATGCTCAAAATACGACGATTTATGACATCGCCGCAGTTTTTGTTTGACTGACGCAAGGCGGATTGTCTTGTGAGAGAAATCAACACGGGTTCCAAGAAGGTCAGTGCAGGTGGTGAAAAAGGAAAAAGGTGACTCTTACCTTTGAAATGAAGATGGAAATGATGGAAAAAATTACAAAATACTTACCTTACTCTGTCCCTTTTCAATATGACTTGTCCCCCCCTGTTCTTGTCTTCCTGGTGCTGGGTGTCCGCCCTACCTCACATTGTGTCCTCAGGTAATTTCGCAATACCAACACTACAGGGTAGCATGTGTATTTAATCATGTTTTATGTATCACTTTTTTTCTCTTGTACATGTCCCACCAAACCCTTATTTTTGTTCGGCCGCATTTTATGAATGACTGAATGAATAAATAAATAAATAAAAATCCACGACCAAAGCCATGATAATTAATGTTGGAAAATATTAGTGCCACTGATGCCGATACTAGTATCGAAAGGGGCCCCGATACAGCATTTAAATCAAGCTTGAGAATGATAAACCGATACGACCGGATATCCGGTTTTACATGCGAGCGATTCGCTGTATCGGTAGCAAACTAACTATTTGACAGTAAATAGCCAGTAAATCATAGATGTATCGATCGTACAACAAGGGCTCGGCTATCGCGAGCACTAAAACCGGTTATTAGTGTCCATACCATCGCTTTGCTAGTTTTATGTACCAAGTGATGTGTAAATGAATGACACATAATTAGCTTACTCTTAAATCTTGCTGCGCAGTGCCTTCTCCACTGCTCGAACCCAAGTATCGCCACATTACTACTGAGACAGCACACATCACATAACATGAACAGCCACCACTCACAGTCATGGTTGCCTCAACTTCCCATCATGCATTTCGATTGTGACGGGCGTGTCATAACTATGCCAGAGCAAACGAAACCACAGTCGCGCATACTAAAACCATGGACAAACAACAAGAGCACTGACGCCAGGTTGCCAGGCGGAAGTTGCGAATGACAGCGATTGATTTTCAACGCACGTCGGACTTTGACGTGAAGACGGCAGCCAGATTTGCATGGGACAGAGATCGTGAGTTTTTAACCCTGAAAAATAAGTAACCCATTACAATGACACGACCTGCTGGAGATATTGTTTCCACGAAACGCAGTCTACTTAAACATGAACATGTGGATCAGTTGATCTTCCTCAAGAAAAATCTGCCCTTCAAAAAAGATATGGACAGTGATGAGGAATAAAAATGTGGAAGCACAGGCATAAGTGAATGACTTTGCTGTGTATAAGGTTAAAATAATGATTACTGACCTATCTGGCTAAAATGCCATGTTTTTATTCCCCCAATTATACCATAGGTAAAGAATAATAGCATTATGCTTTATTTATTATTTATTTATTATGATAACACTAGTAGGTTTAATTCTTTTCTTCTAGAGCTCCTGCATATAATTTTAGTTTGTAAGATGTTTACGTTGAAAGGTTGCACTTAAATTACCTACCTCTTGTGTTCAAAACAGCAGGAAATACAGAGATTGAATTACTGCACTTTATTGTTGTCTGTCACTGGAGTTTTATTTTATTATCAATCCCAGCTAACAAAATGATGGTCATCTAGTTGGCCTTATTGTTTTTTTCAGGTCTCAAAAATAAACATACATTGGTATGAACTTTTGTTGTTTAATTTTGCTTGTAGAAATTTGGTCTTTTTTTATCCATTTAATATACTGTAAGAACAAACAACAAATGTTTACTATCGTATCGTTTTCACACTGTATCAAACCGTATCGTTCTTGAACTGTATCGAATCGTATCGAATCACGTTGCCTTAAAAATGTATCGTTTTTGAATCGAATCGTAACCTGTTTATCTAGATACATATCGAATCAGCTTCATACCAGAGATTCCTGACCCTAATTTAAATGTAGGCATTGGTATAGACCCTACCCACCGACGTCACAAAATCACGTGATCGCTGTATTGTTCCGCCCCATTGTCCGTCATTTTGTGTCTGTATTATCAATGGTCTCAATTGATCGAGCAATTTATAATGCATTTCATGGAAGACCCGGTGCTTTCGGATGCTGTAAACTCACTGGATGCATTGCATAAAAGGCGTTATGTGGAAAAGCTTCAGTTTATCCATTCGCCAGATCCATATTTGATGCCTAAATCGATGTTTTTCGACCCGCAGTCTTCGCCGTCTTTGCCTGACATCTGCTAGCTACCCTGATATTTACAACTATCTTGTCCACACAAAATCAGCCTATTCTCACGAAAGTTTGAAAAACTTTAAGAGCTTGGAGGCTTATAAATACTTCGTTGCTGGTTGGGTGAAACAGGTCCTCGTCCACGAAAATTCGGCAGGAATCTATCTTGTGCTTGGAAAGGTGAGTCACGAAATTTTCAATTCAAAATCTTTTGTTCTTGCTAACATCCACTGTCAAGTCTAATGTATTTCATGTCATTTGTCAATGGAGCTAGGGCTTTTAATGTTTATATGGTTTAGCGATAGCACTCTCACTACATACATACGTGTATGTTGTCGGCAATTAGCCTAGCAATGATCTTAATTGTGGTTGTCAGCCCAAAACCCTCTAAATATATATTAAATGCATCTTACCAGATATAAAATGACTACTACATAATCTGTGGTAATCGTTTGGAGCCCAGTTTTCTCGTCGAATTGCAGCAGCCCATCTCGCTCTCCTCTCCGGGGTCTCTCGGAATCCGGTAGAACTTCAAGTCTCTCCGTCTATCTTCTCTGTTATTGCAACCGATCGCCACACACGCCTTCACCATTTTGATTATTAATGTTAACGAGCAGAAAAACACGCCGTAAATAGTAGGAATGTACGTAGCCGTAACAGGTAAACACGATGTGTTGACGGACAATTGGGCGGCACCAGTCAGGAGGGCGGAGTTGTGACGTCACGTGGGTAGGGTCTATAAGCTAGGCATGTTTTGGTATGAGATTCTGACGGTATGATAACCTTAAGCAAAAATATTACGGTATTGCAATTAAAGCTCTAAAAGAACTTACTTTGAGATAACTGGGTAAAAAAAAAAACTTTTTTTACATTGAACAGGATTTTTTTTTTCAAAACATATTACCAAATTGGAACATAATTATAATTAAGTTAAAAAAAAAAAAAGTCGGAACAAAAATATTTTTTTCCCATAAAAAGCACGTACGTAGGACTTGTACCACGTTTCCATTATACAGAGACATCTTTCTCAACATAGACAGTTGCCAGAGAGAAAAGAACACGTTTTACCAGAACTTGACACACTAAAAAGGCTGGAGTTAACTGTCGTAGCTGGTGGGAAACGTTCATAACAGTGTTTACTAACCTTTAATTCTGTATAAATGCAAAATCATATTGAAGATATTGCCTCCTCGGCAGCCACCCTCCGCAAACATGTTTTACATGTCGGTTGGCCCTCTTCCTCTAAGCCGCGGCCGTCAGTGACTTCTCTAACTGAAGTATTCCAATACCAGCGATTTCGTTTTCTTCGATTCGGGGGGGGATTCAGGACTTTCACCTCTTCCAGCCATCATGTAGCACAGCTGACTCACTGACACTGAGTAACAACCGGTGGGGGAGGATTGAGGCTAGCAGCTGCAAGCGAGGGATTTTTCCATGCATTTTTGGGACATAAAATAGCTAATACCATAGGGATGGTATGACATAAAATGTTTGCAGATTTGAAACCTTGACGTTTTCATACCACTGTATACCTTGAAACCGGTAATCGGCACATATCTAGTATCAGCTAGTGCTTAGAAAAAACGTGACGATGCTGCACAATACTGTATGTACTCTTCGAGATTTGTTTTCCAACCGTCTGCAGCCCTTTCCAAGATGGCCGCCTGTTACAGACACCACTTTAAAAGAAACAGTGCTTGTTGCCCTTCTCAAGATGGCCACTGATAATGCCGCAAAAGAAGAAAAGGAAAAATAATAAGTGTTTTTTTTTTTTAACCTAGAAAACCATTTAACCATTTCTTTTTGTTGAATGTGCTCATTTAGCTGTCATATTTTCGAGGTATGGTGCTATACATTAAATGGTGGATAAACGTACATGTTAAATGGTAACATCAGCCAGGATTTGACTTTTTATGAACGCTGACATTGACATGAACATCTATATACTAGTAGATGGTAGCTTTGTTAAAAGGAGGGAAAACTGGAAAAAAGTAGGCTTGCGAACTTCTGTCCTCTGCTAGCATGCTGGGATTAGACAAAATAGTGGAAACATCTAATATTTCGGCATCATAATCATTGAACATAACTGATAAAGAATGACATGAGGAACATTCTAATGAAGTTGACCATCTCATATGACCGGCGCAATCCCCAAACCTAAACATTATTGAGCATTTACGGTCAGTTTTAGAGATTCAATTACGAGGTCTGCTTGAATTGGCTTAAAATCCCTTTGGAAACCATTCACAAGTCGTATGAATCAATACCTCCGAGAATGGAGGCTGTCATTGCCGCAAAAGGTGGACCTACACCATATTAAATTAGGTTTTCTTGATTTTTTTAAGGTGTTTCCATTATTTTGTCCAACCCCAGTAAGTGATTAGCACATAAGCAAAGCCAAAGTGCTTATTTGGTATAATGGCACTGACACCAAATTGAACAAACATTAAAAATTGGCCTTTGAGAGCATTTTAGGTCTCAAGTTTTAGAGGAGTTCATTCATTTGTCCCCCATATTATGTAGACACAAAGTTTATTAAGCAGTGTCTGACCAAGCCATGATGGCCATTGTTTTACATTAAAATGAGTATCCAGTAATATATTACTAAACGAGACCATACAACCAGGTAACGGGATCTGTATCAGGAGGCAAAAAATGATGTCTGTGCAAACCTAGAAAGTACTCCAATTGATAATTTTTCATTCCATCTGAGCTTGCCACAAAAAAACAACAGCGCTGGCTTCTGTATTGGCTTTTTTGTCATAATAATCCACTGAACATGGTAAACCCATGAAAACATTGTCTGATATTAAACTATTCCATGGAGCAAAAACGTTTGGGGAACACTATACTACAGTACACGTCCAGTATGCCAAGAGAACACCTAACTTACATTTTGTCACTGAAGCCGTTAACTTGTAAGTCTACGTCTGGTGTAGCAGGATGGCTTGTGAACAGCTGCACTCTGCTCCGGATGCAACAAATTCACAGACAAAAAAAAAAAAAAGAGGCGCATGCTCTTTGTTATGTTTTTTTCCACAATAGTATCCTATTCCCTACACGCAAATATCGCATATGGGTTCATGGTGTAATCTGATCCTCCTAGAGTGATAGGATGATGTCTCATTTGTAAACAAGAATAGTCTGAGTTTAATATATAAAAAAGGGAGTTTTTATTTAGGAGAAGGGACATTCACACCTTATCAAAGGCACCAAAACAATTGTCCTTTTAGTTTTAACAGCCCTGGAATTTTTGGTTAAATATCCTGTAAAATGGGAGTCAACAACAGCAAATTATATTACTGGGTGGAAGTTGCAAGTAAAATTTGAATCAATAAACACATTTCTAAGTAGAGTGGTACAGATGTGAAATTAACTTGTCTTAGAGTGGCTTTCGTATCATGACAAAACGCTAAACTAATTTTATAATCGGGATGAAACCAGAATAAAATGAACACACAAACACATTTGAATAATTCAATATACACGACACGAGTGAGGTGATGCACAAGGGTGAAAGTGATACAGGCCAATAAGAGAGCAGGTTCTTGATGCTCAGCATTATGGGAAAGATTCTGACAAATAGGCAGCAGGATATTATGGCATTGTCATGTACTCTGATTGCCTGTCTTTATTTGCCACGCGCCCGCCCTCTCCGAGCGTTGCGCTTAAGTGTAACTCGTTTGTTACGTTCCAGCTCATTCTTCAGTTGTTATTACATGGCTTCTGGAGCTCATAGAAAAAAGTCAAATGTTGTAACATTATTGCATTGCTGCAAGAGGGAATTATCTATTACAGTACATATCATCTTTCGAATGCTCAATACTTTTTTGTAATAATAAGCAGAAAAAGCTTAAAAAAAAAAACTTTGTTAACCCTTTAATGCCAGCAATATGAAGCAATCATCAGAATCCCAAAATTTGAAAAATAAGGTCCTAATGAAACCTTTTTTTCAAATTTGTAAAATGAAAAGTTAAAATGAATATGTAATAAGCGCTCAGATATCTATAACCCTTGCTAAATCCTGCTTGTTTTTTTCATGGAATCTGCAGATGCATGTGTTGACTTGCATCCATCATTTTTTTTTTTAAAAGAAATGTCAAAATTTTGAATTAGTCTCAAAATCATGAAATTTTAGGTGTATCAAATGTGATACATTTGGCAATATAGGTTAAAGGAAGTCTTTGTGTATCAAAGTTTTTGAATCTTGAGGTGACACCGTACATGTTATTAGGCTTCAATATGGGGAAAAAATATGTCTTGCCCCTCTGGTCTTAGCCTCTGTAGGCATGACTGATCTAAAACCATCAAGTATCAATCAACTAGACAACTACCTACACGTTAGTATGTAGAAAATTAATGTTATCTAGTTTTGCTTATTTTCTACAAAATATGCCCCACTCTACTTTTTGTTGCTCATGCAGTAGCAAGTGGCTGCTACCTCAGGCCATAATGCAGTAAGGGTAGTGTTTCTTCTTTTCAAATCTACTCAAGTAAAAAGTATGGCTTAGTTCTTAGAAGTACTAGTGTTCTCAAAAAGTTACTCAAGTAAATGTAACGGAGTAAACGTAACGCATTACTACCCACCTCCGATTATATTACAAGTCATGCCTTCCTTAGTATGTGAAATACAGGTAAGTTTTCCAGCCAGTTTGGATCCCAACTGCTGGCTCTGTGTTTTTGACAAAATATAGTGTGGGTATGTGTGTGTCTGTGTGTTTTTGCTAATTTTGTTTTCAAAATTCAAAAACTTCTACACACACACCAATACATGCACGCACACAGCACGCAAAGGCCGTTTCCCTCAAATATGGTTCACAAATCTGTGTTAGTGAGCATTTCTCTTTTGTTACCTCTCATATGTGGTGTTTCAAGATGTTAGTACTATCTTCAGGTGCTACCGGTATGATTTATTCATTGGGCATGTGGGCACATTTTAGATGTACCAGATCTATGCATCTGGCTTTTCTCATGCAACACAAGACCAACTGGACTAGTCATTTCACTAGGCTGTAACAGAATGCCCTATAAATAACTTTGACAGATGAGATACACTCTGTCTGCAATATATGTGAGTTTTAGTTAAACTGATTGAAGGATATGGCACTTTTTTTCTTTCCTTCTGAAAGTTGATCCAGCGCAACAGCCATCATCTTCAGTCACATAATCATCTTGTTTTCCTTTCGGCTTTTCCCCTCAGGGGTCACCACAGCGAATCAGTTGACTCCATCTAGCCCTGTCCTCTGAATCCTCTGCTCTTACACTACTATCTTCATGTCCTCTTTAACTACTTCCATATACCTCCTCTTTTAATTACAAAAAGCGAATTTATTGGCTAGTTGTCGCTTGAAACAAGGGTTAGAAAAAAAAGGTCTAGTTTCGTTTCCATCAACACATTGAAAGACTTCCTCATCGTGGAAAGGTTATTTGTCTGGTGTTATTTTAGAGGTAAGTTTGTTTACCCAAGTGTTGCTGGTTGTGTAGCATCATGATGTATTTCCATGGAGAGTGATGAGCCAATGCTTGACACACAAAAAAGTTTGTTTTGGAGTCCTGCTCATGCCAAATGTAACTTTTGGTTAGTGACTATTTTTTTAAAATTAAATTTCAGTCTAACTTTCTTCATTCTTACAGTAAAATACACAATTATTTTCCTATAACACGTTACATTTGATGTCATTTCTTGCCTGATTTGGAAACATTTCACCCAAGTAAAGGTTACGTAAAACATGGGGGCGTTATGGTTCAGTAACTGTTTGCATCACTGGTGTATGGAAAGTTCTATCTTTCAGGTATGTGTTGAGTGAGTGAGATGCTTACTAAACTGACAATAATTTGTTCTTATTTACTTGCCTGAATGAGCTCATTGGATCAGCTGAGGCGCAAGTGCATATAAAACGACCGCCATTGGTTGCATAATTGTCACTGCAATTCTTTTGTGATGCCCAATATGAATTTAATCCACGTATATTGCAGGACTTAGGATCAAACTTAGTTTCATTTAGTCAACTGTTTGAAATCCTGTATTAGCAAGCATCTTTAGACGATATTTGCTGATAAGTGATAATGTCATCTTGTGCAAAGAATTCTGAGTGTCTGAAAATCCTGACGATACTTTTTTAGAATAAATGTGAGTACATGTACTACATTTTTAGGCTTTCCAAAATTTGATAAAGAGGGACTGATTTTTATAGTTCTGGAGTTAAAAATTTTGTTTGCTAGAGGAAAAAAAAATTGATCAATCAATTGTAATTTAGTCTTGTCTTGTGACAGTGTACAGCTGATTTTTTTAACGCTCACTTTTAGTTTTAATCTCGTTGAAGCTTGGCGACATCTGGAACAGAAGACGACGATGATAGAAGTCCAAGGATCTTTGTTCACTTAGTCTGTTAAATTTACAATATCTTTCTTAAACAAATCTATATATGGCGGAAAACACTCAGGTGACTTGAAGTTCCGCTCTGAGACCCCCAATTTGGCCAAATTTCAAAATTGTCCGATATGCATGTGTGATACAGCATTGGAAAACTTAAAATCTCAATTTTTTGGGGGAAGAAAATTTTTGAACAGGAGGGCATTTAAACAGCAAAACCCTATCTGGAGGTGAGAGCACGCGAGAGCAGAATTAAAGACACCATGATTTTAACGAGATATTATCGCGTAGTTACCTCATTTTGATCCAAACACTCTATGTAGCATGTATCACTGAGTGTCAAGACACAGCTATGAATGGCCACAGCTGGACTTTTG
This sequence comes from Corythoichthys intestinalis, assembly GCF_030265065.1. Classification (NCBI taxonomy): domain Eukaryota; kingdom Metazoa; phylum Chordata; class Actinopteri; order Syngnathiformes; family Syngnathidae; genus Corythoichthys; species Corythoichthys intestinalis. The sequence goes on along the minus strand of NC_080396.1, from coordinate 52,855,991 downwards.
GGGGATTTTATGTGTGAAACATAGTAATGTAACAAGGGTCGGAATTCAGAAATTGCAGACATCAAGGAGTGGTCAAAATTTTCTTTTTCATATATTTACTGTTTTAAACATTTTTTCTTTTTCAATTTTTCTTTGTTTGGATCGATTATTTATCATCTAACATATCGGAGAAAATGCGACGGTAACAAAAAAAAATACAGTTAAGCGCGTGACCTTTTTACAGATGCCATTTTTATCATTGTGACGTAATTTGTTTAAAAGTTTAAAATATGCAAGTAAATAATTTTTTAAAGTCATTTTTTAAACAAAATATTAGACATCAGTTAATAATTCTAAGCTAAAAATGACAGACGTTTTGAATAATAAATATAATTAATTACCTTCGTTTTATGGCTGGGTTGAAACAAAAGCGGTTGCGCGACATCTGTAAACGGGATTTTCAGGGTAAAACTGACAAATTAAAAAAAGTTCGGGGGCTTAATGCGCCATGAATCTGCTATGGCAGCATATAGACATATTGTTCTATCAAATACAACAGTTGTTTTGGATTTAAATACAGCAGTTTCTGTTAAAGAGGAGTGCAAGAGCAGAAACTGCTTTTTCAGTCTTGTCTATGTTTTCCGCCATATGTACACTCAGATGACCAACACCACCTACAGTATATTTTCGTTCTGAGTGGTAAGCTAAAATGATTGAGAATGGCAGTTGCATTACTTCCTGTCAATTTTCAAAATTTTAGTAAATTCATTGTAAGATCATGTCTTTGAAAAAGAGTTTGGTAAGACAATGTTCCGCCGCCGTGTGCTTTTACAAAGTAAAAGGCTGTTTGTGTGGCTAGAGGCTTGTTGGGACTTGTGACAAATGATACGAAGGTTGAGATGATTTTTTCCCCCTAAACTAACAAGTGAACATAATTTTAGAATGCTACAAGAGTTCAAAAAGTTGTCATTTTCGAGTTGAATTTGTGATTTCAAACTGCGCCATTAGGTAATCGCCATAGCTTACTTTTTTTTTGTAGTGCTCCTTAATGATCCAGAATCTGTTGTCAACTCATTCATTGTCATTGATTCAATAAACGTCAAATCCATTTGAACTAGGATGGTGGGCATTGAATGATCATGTTTCAGTGCCATTGAAAGTGATAGACGCCCAATCCATTTGGACTGGGAGAGGCTGGCAGGATGTCTATCACCGTCAGTGGCAGCCAATGAGTTAACTATTTCACATGTATCTCCCTGCAATGCTCACCATCACCAATATGAAGCAACATTCTACTCGTGGATCACGTATTAAAGGGAATGCAGTGCTTAGGGGCGGGGCTGGTAGGAAAGAGGCTTAACTGCACTGCCGCATACAATTATTTAAAAAAACAAAAAAACAACAACAACAACAAAAAAAAGATAAAATGTCGCTCAACAAGTATCTGCAATAAAGACCACAGCATTCAACATTTTGTGGTGTATAAATTGCTGGAGTGAACCCTAATAATGACAAGTAGTAGAGAAGGTTGAATTAATCTAAATGTTTCCATTGTTTTTGGACATTAAAAGTGCTTGTAAGAGGCAGGATGGAAAGCTGAAGGAAGTGTGGGAGTGTGCTACAAGGTACATCCTCTCTTCTCCTTTAATGAGGTTCTACCTCAGGCTACCTCCAAATATTTGACATCTGCTCAAGTGGACCCAAAAGGTTTGACACAAAGTCAACCCGCCTTTTCACACAAGTTAGTTGGCACTTATGGTGAACTCATGATACAAATGAGAGGTCTGGTGGTACAGTGTGAGTGACCCGTTACTTTCTTATCATGATATTTTTGTGACAATTATCCTAATCATTATGTCACTAGGTGAACAAGGTACAGTACAAAACTATCTAGATAAAAAAGTGCGATACAACTGAAGCCTGTTCACCCTTTACTGTTTTAGGCTATTGAAAAAAGGTATGAAAAGACCTGTTTAGTTTTTGTAAGTTTCAGAACAAAAACATGTTCACCTTTTATTTAAACAGATGTGGTGTGTAGGCGACAAATGCACAGGAAGTGTGATGCAGGAGCAGGAAAGAGGGGCTTGAGTTGAAAAAAAGTGTGACTTGTGTGAATGAGAGAAAGAGTGATAGAACGCGAGATTTTGTGTGGGTATGTTTGCAAGAGGGTCTCTGGCTGCCAACGTTTTTGATCCACCTCCGCCCAATTGAAGTAAACGTGTGTGTTCACAAAGTCAAGGGAAGCAAAAATACAAATGTACCGTATTTTTCGGACTATAAGTCTTTTTTTTTCTTCATAGTTTGGCTGGGGATGCGACTTATACTCTGGAGCGATTTATGTGTGAAATTATTAACATATATCATTTCACATGTTATTTTGGTGTTTTGGAGTGACACTGATGGTTTGGTAAACGTGTTATTACTATTATTGTTGTTGTTATTATATCTTTATGCTATAGTTATCTGAATAACGCTTAATAAGTATGTTATATTAACATGCCGGCAAAGTTCGCATTTCGTTGTTCATATCTGTTCTATGTGTTGGATTTTATCAAGTAAATTTCCCCTCAAAATGTGACTTATATAGGTTTTTTTGCTCCTCTTTGGGCATTTTATGGCTTGTGCGACTTCTACTCAGGGGCGACTTATAGTCCGAAAAATACGGTATATATTTTACTGCTAAAGCTCAGTGAGCCAGTTTATCATATTTGAACTTGATGAGTACAAGCACAATAGTAAGTTGCATATCACTTTTTATGTTTTAATCATGGTTTCTTTCGGGGTTCTCGGGACTAGAAATACAGTTAAATACCATTGTCAATTGGCTGTTTCTTTCGTGGCAGAAGGCCCTTTGCTGATTTTGACTGTCAATCACAAACCCCACCTAGCACCTTGAAGTCATCTATCCGTTTGCAAATACAAAACCTTCACCTGGTATAGAACAATGGCCAAAACGATGCCAAAACAAAGGCCAGTCTTTTAGATTTTGTGTCTTTGATGTCACAGCCTGCGGCAATTGCATTTTTTTGTTGTTGTAGCGGTACAGAGAATAAATTAAGATTAGGCGTAACACTTAGACTGTCTGTGTATATACTTCTCTCTGAAATTGCCAGGTTGTAATTGTACACATTTCATAAATCTTCACTCGAACCATACGATTATCAGTCAAATCAAATGTATTTATTCAGCCCTTTACAAAAATCTGAGAGGTTCTCAAAGTCCTTTACAACAAAGCAAAATATAGTACATGATAAATTAAAGGCAGGAAAGAACTATATAATAAAATTGAGAGAGGAAAAAAAAAAAACAATGTGTCGCGCTAAAAGTCATTAGTATTTTTGTGGAATTTGTTTTGTTAGGGAGATAAACTGATTGTTCTCGACTCTTATGTATGTCATGTCATATGTGTGCCTTATCTCCAGTTGACATTCGAGAAATCAAAGAGATCCGACCAGGGCAGAAGTCGCGGGACTTTGAGCGCTATATGGAGGACTCCGCAGCCAGGCTAGATCAAGCTCACTGCTTTGTCATTTTGTATGGGACAGAATTTCGCCTTAAATCTCTCAGCCTAGCAGGTATGCATGCACGCATAGAAGCAACAATGTAAATGTTGTAAAAGTGATTCTTTATTTCCTTGCTTGGTGACAATAGCAACATCGGATGAAGAAATGACCATGTGGGTGAAGGGGTTAAACTGGCTTGTGGCTGACACGCTAAAGTCCCCAACACCACTTCAAATAGAAAGGTAAAGAAATAGAAGTTTGGAATATGACAGCTTGGCACTCCAAAAAATTCACGTTCGTTATTTTCTCTCTTTAGATGGTTACGGAAACAATTCTATGCTGTTGACCGCAACAGAGAAGATAGGTAAGTTGTTTATTCAAAAGTTTCATCCACTTTGAAATATTGCTACATTTACTCTTTCAGTCCCATGGAGGATTATTGACATCCAATCATGTAGCTCTTAAGTCTTTCTCCTCTTAATTTGAATTAAATTGTCCATTAAATTAAATTAAAATGAATTATCCATTTTAACTGAGAGGGTGGGCAGCGAATAAACACATTTTTAGTATTTTTGGATTCGGATTGGACATCTATTACCATCAAGACTGCTGATGAGTTAAGAAAAAGATGTATTTTATGAGTGACACCTGGCTAATGTGTTGTGAGGTGCAGTTAAAAGAACTAACCTGAAAGCAACACATGAGCAACTTTTCCAGTAGCAGAATAAAGACTGGGCATGACTTGAGAAGTTGCACGTCCGTGCTTCCTATATGAGAAAGGAAGTCCATTTGATGCTAAAGGGCCTGCTGTTTTTGGCCTAAGATTTCTGTTAATAAGAAATTCAAATCTTTATTTTGGTGGTTGAGTTTTTAAACCAGGCATGTGCTTGTGTTTAGGATATCCTGTAAAGATCTGAAGAACATGCTGAGCCAGGTCAACTACAGGGTGCCCAACATGAGGTTCCTCCGAGAGAAACTTCCGGTAACATCACTGTCTAACAGTACTTCATTTCCATTACCCATTTACTTCAGTATTTAGCAGGATACTTAAGGTGAAAGAGGATAGCACTTTTTGATTGTCTCATTTTTATTTTTCAGGACTCTGAGTTGAGGAATGGCGAAGTATCCTTCAGCCAGTTTTCTCAACTCTACCGGAACCTCATGTTTGATGCTCAGAAAAACGTAAGTTCATGTGATGTATCATGTTGTGTGTCCATTATTCACAGACACATCTGTCTGAGTTTGTGCATCCCCCCTGACAATCCACCCCCACGGTCTGATGCTGTTATCGAGGCTTGCTTCCTCCCCCATCTAACTGTTCTCAAATGGCAACAAGATCAATACAATCTAGTTCGAAACTCGCAAGCCCTTCTGGTGAAGGCCATTAGGACACGCAATAACACACTCACACCGATGAAGAGGAGACAGTCTGTGGTGTATTTAAAATAAAGGGGTGACCTCAGAACCTTCAATGACTAACTACCCTAACACAACACTAGTTTGTACACATACTCAGCCCTCTAAATAACTATAATTTCCCCTCTTTCCTCCATCTTTCAGCTGGAGATCCCATTTTTGCAGAGGTAGGTGAATACTAAATGAAGAAGCCAGTTCTCAGTCACATCTCATATATGTGCTTACTGAGGCATTATTTTCTTTGCCAGGTTCATTGACAGACCAGAACAGAGGATCTCCCTTGAGGACTTTAAGAACTTCCTCCTGGATTCTCAAATGGTATTAATCTTCTGGTTCATTGCAGAGCGGCTTCCCCCTAATGCTTGAATATTTATGTGTTTTTCTACATTCTATATAAATGCAGGATATGTGGGCTACAGATGGCAGCAAGGTTCAAGAGTATATATTTGGCTACCTGAAAGACCCTCTTAGAGAAGTAGAACAGCCTTATCTTCTCCAAGATGAGGTACACATGCTTGTACATTTTTTCTATATCCCTGATTATATTTTAGGGGCCCCTTTATGATCTACTGATAAATTGTAATCTCATGTTACACTAGTATGTTTTACACTTGCCACATTTATCCAAACTTCTATATTACTTTGTGTGAGTAGTCGATTGTCATTAATTGGCCTGATGTTGGCTTTAAACATTTCCCTACACAATTAGGAAACCAAACCCTGTTGTGTCGTGCAAGTAGTATGCATAAAGTGACGGATGCTCTTTGTGTTCGCCTTAACGTGGTAATTGACTGACGCAGTAACAACAAAGCAGAGAACACTTAAGCTATACCAACCTGTAGAATTTGGTGTCGTTTTTTTCAACAGTCTTCCAATTTTTCATGTCAGATAAAGGAAATTTGCAAGTTTTAAGCATGTAGATACTGTGTTACCTCTATATATGAATTTAATTCGTTCCAGGACCTAGTTTGTTAGTCCAAATGGTCATATGTCGAGCAGGAATTTCCCGTAAGAATTCATTATAATTCGATTAATTTGTTCCACAGCCCAAAACCTACGCTAAATCCTTCATAAATATTGCTGCTACAGTACAATTACAAATAGCAATTACACATGGCAAAACAAATTATGAATACAAAGTGGAATAATAATAATAAAAAGATTATGTAAAGAATCAGGTTCTAATGTTGCGGTTGTGTTTTGCATGCTGTTCCTGAACGCATTCTGTGACTGTGCCAATGATGTTTATTTATTTATTAATTGATGAATGGGTGGATGAGACTCTTCACCAGCTTGATTGCTGATTTTAAGCCTGCGGAGCACTTAAATTGTTAGCTGTGGCCACTTTAGGACAGCAGTCCTAAGCAGAAGATGTGAAGGCGAGAACGTGAGAGAGAATGAGTCTCCGCCACACACATAATGGAAAAATATAAGCATGTCGAGCTTGAATAAAGCAGTTGTCATTATAAACAACTAATATTGACCCAAAAAAATGACAAAACAAATAGCTCAAAGCAGAATGTAAAGCTGTGATGACATAGTAGACAAAGGCAGAGCCTTTCTGCTGGCAGAAGTGTCCCGCTGAACACACCATATAATATTTAAAACAAAAAATTCAAATGTTCAACAATATAACGGCAAAAATATCTACTTTGGGATTAATATGTATCAACAAAAGGCACAGATTATAAACCAAATTGATCTTTGTCCATGAAAATGTTAACATTTAATTAATCTAGCACAGATAGGTTGCCTAGTTTTAATTAATGCCATTTTTGGAAGGTAAGGAAAATATGCCTTTGTACAACATCATCCTTTTTGATTGCATGTCTTTACAATGTCACACCTACATTGAACACCATTTTAATGTGACTAAATTGCAGCTGTAATGTTTGTCCGGCTGTAATGTTTGTAATGTCCGGATCTTCGTATTATGTTACATTACTGGTAGTAGACCGGTAAAATGTGATGTACAATCACCTGACGGATAAAACCTATGCACTAGTATACCAATAAACAGAACTCCTGTGGATGAGGATAATCATCTTTCATTTGGCAAATATGGGGCTTGTTATTTTTTTTATTATTATTTTTCTGTTTCATATTGGAGGAGTAAAATATTCTTCCTGTTGCATTATTCTCGCCTGTCTAGTTCCTGACGTACTTATTCTCCAAAGAGAACACCATCTGGGATTCCTCCTTGGACCAAGTATGTCCAGAAAATATGAACAATCCTTTGTCCCATTACTGGATTTCCTCTTCACATAACACGTAAGGATCCAGCGTGTTTCTATCTTCACAAGTTGTTGGGTCTTGGGAACAAACGTCTAGCATTCAGTGTTGTATGTCCACTTTCAACATGAGACCTTTTGAATTGATGTCTCCAATCAGATAAAATTGGATTATTCAACAACCAAAATTAAGAATTAAGCGGGTTACAGTATATTTTGAAGGAAAACAAAAGTTTTTCATTCAATTGAAAAGTGTGAAATGGTGTACAAATGTAACACGTCTGTGCTTGTTGCCAAACAATACTCATTGAAAGAAACAAATTCCGGCGTTGCTTTAATTGACGTCCAAAAAAGTATTGGCACAGGTCAACAATGAAGAAACTGCGCATGAAATGTGTGTGTGAGGGATGCCGGTGTGATTACAGTATGAATGCTTCCGGATGAAAGAGCTAAGTATATTGTGCTTTGTCTCTTCTCTTGCTTATTTTTAGGTACTTGACAGGTGACCAGTTTTCCAGTGAGTCGTCTCTGGAGGCGTATGCTCGATGTCTAAGGATGGGTTGCCGCTGTATTGAATGTGAGTAAACACCTTGTCAGTCTGTATTACATCTGCACATAGCAGTTTCATAATTGCTGTACATTACGTCACACGTGAGCCAGTCAAGCGGGTTTCTTTGTCTTGTTTTAGTGTTGATTTGTGTCATAGAAGTGTAAGCACAAAATCAGTTGCATATTTTTTCCAACAGCAAGTAGAGGTATAAGTTCAAACTGAAGCACCGTAATACTTTTTCCATTCCATTTTACTCCTTTGCGCTTTGTAGTTGTTTAATGTGTTTTATTTTTCCAGTGGATTGCTGGGATGGTCCTGATGGAATGCCAGTCATCTACCACGGGCACACCCTCACGACAAAGATCAAGTTTTGCGATGTGTTGACCACCATCAAAGAGCACGCATTTGTTACGTCAGAGTGAGTTGTTAGAAACTTGTCTGCACTCTCAGTGTCTTCAAGGCGTCTTCGGTGATGTATAACACAGATAATTAGGCTGTACACAAAAAGTGTGGAGAAACAATGTGGCCTGAGGAAATTGTACCGTGTGAGAAAATAAGATAAGAAATGGCACCCAAACGCAGTTTAAACGGAAGTTGCAGCTTTAACTTCTGATATGTCCAACAGCTTTCCCATCATCCTGTCCATTGAGGACCACTGTAGTATTGTCCAGCAAAGGAATATGGCCACTTACTTCAAGAAACTTTTCGGAGACATGTTGCTTACCAAGGCAGTGGATATTGCAGCGGATGGCCTGCCCTCACCTCACCAGCTCAAGAAGAAGATCCTCATCAAGGTTGAGCTTTCAATGCCAGTTTATAAATAAATAGAGTACACTGACACGCTGAAGTCTTTTGTACATTTAGGCTCAAAATGTGCACTGTGTTTTGTGGAAAATTGGCGCTGGCAAATGCTTTATTTTGCCTATTTTACCACATCAGATTTTTTCTTGTTTTTCTGACTCGAGTGAGGCATTAACGTGATGGTCTGAATGGGACAAGTCACACAGAAGTGGATCATTTCAAATCCGATCTGGGTCACTTTTGTATGTAGTTTAAATCTGATCTGGGCCACATTTTCCTAGTGTGTGGCGGCGGTCTGAACTGTTAAGTCTCCCAAGTTGGAATTCATGCAGCAATTACGTCAGCTTAGAGCGACAGCGGCAGGCAGGACGGCAGCGATGTAGCTGTGCGCTAGCGCCTAGCTGGAACTCTGCTTTACTACGCAGGAAGTGGGTTTGACCACAGTCATAAAACAATTAATTGAAGAAAAGGATGAGCCTGATAATGCTCGATTTTCTTTCTGTGCGCAAAATGAGCAATATTTCAGTATTGCTTACATGGCTGAGCCGGGGTAAACTGATGCACACACATAAGGTTTATGTGCGTACGCCATGCATGCACAGTGCGTGCATGCGTTCTATCAATCCATATAAACTTTAAGACTAAACGGAGATTATTAATTTCTGTTAATTGTGTCCTCTTTTTGGAAATCAAAATATGATCACACTGGAATAACATACAGCCTGCATGTTTACAGTTACTGTATTTGTTTTGATGCTTCTGCGCAAGCGTTTCAGTTTGCTCAGCACGTGTCGGACTGTGAATTAGTGACCATGCGTAATACTTGAAAGGGCTCAGTGGACAAAGACAGTCTGAACGTGCATGCCAAAAAAACAGATCTGACAAAAAAATCGGAATTGTGCATTAAGACCTGCAGAATGAGCCTAGCCTTTGTCTTTTTTGTGCATCTCTTATTTTTGTTGTGATATTGTAAATGTAATTTTTAAGCCTCAATTTTCTTAACTCATGGCACAAATATAACTCCATAACTGTTTTCACTTTCTGTGCGACAGCATAAAAAGCTTGCTGAGGGCAGCGCTTACGAGGAGGTGTCTACCTCTACTCCCTACTCTGAGAATGACATCAGCAACTCCATCAAAAATGGAATTCTGTATTTGGAGGATCCCATCAATCATGTAAACACATTTCGAACAGTCCTAAATTTAACATATCTTTGAGAACACTTTTATATAGTATGCTCACTGTTTTATTTTTAGTTTTTTAGTTTTATTTATTATATTATCGAAAAAGTGCGACCTTTGACTGATTAACTTTTGTTTTCCTATCATTAAATACTGTATAAATAGCAATAGTAATTACATTAGTCGTGTTAAGAGAAATCGTGTTTGTGGGGAGCCAATTGAAACTGGAGGTATGAAATTATTTTGGACCAAATACAGAACCTTGGGAAACACCGCATACTATTATCACTTTATTGGATTTAGTGTTACTTATTTATGTTTTAAGTAGGGCTGTCAAAATTATCGCGTTAACAGGCGTTAATTAATTTTTAAAATTAATCACGTTAAAATATTTGACTCAACGCAGATGCCCCGCTCAGAGAGATTTAAATGACAGTACACAGTGAAACGCTCACTTGTTGTGTTTTATGGAGTTTTGCCACCCTCTGCTGGCGCTTGGGTGCGACTGATTTTATAGGTTTCAGCACCCATCAGCATTGTGTAAGTAATTATTGACATCAACAATGGCGGGCTACTAGTTTATTTTTTGATTGAAAATTTTCCAAATTTTATGAAAACAAAAACATTAAGAGGGGTTTTAATATAAAATTTCTATAACTTGTACTAACATTTTTCTTTTAAGAACTACAAGTCTTTCTATCCATGGATCGCTTTAACAGAATATTAATAATGTTAATGCCATCTTGTTGATTTATTGTTATATTAAACAAATACTCCTTATGTTCCTTATGTTGAATGTATATATCCATCTTCTGTCTTATCTTTGCATTCCAACAATAATTTACAGAAAAATATGGCATATTTTATAGATGGTTTGAATTGTGATTAATTGCGATTAATTACGATTAATTAATTTTTAAGCTGTAATTACCTCGATTAAAAATTTTAATCGTTTGACAGCCCTAGTTTTAAGTATTGTTACTTACTAAATAATTTATAGTCCAAATGTTGATTAGTCCTGTAATTCTGTAATATTACAGGTTTTATATATTTTTTTATTTTGCAAAAACATGGTTTATATTAGCACTTTCTTTAGGATCAATAAATATTGTATCCCGCTTTGAACCAAACATCTCTGAACTGCATTTCTGGTTAGGTGGTGGTCACATTTCTGTGCAGCAAATAGATGTTCTGAATAATTCATCTGGCTCATCCTGTCTCCTCATATCCTGTCCCTCTGACTGCAGGAGTGGTACCCTCATTTCTTTGTCCTGACCAGCAGTAAAATCTACTACTCAGAAGAGACCTCAAATAATCAGGCTAATGATGAGGAAGAGGAGCACAGAGAGGTTAGTCGGGCTCATTTTATGTCAATACAGACTTGGCCCACACTGTCCCAAGGCTCTACCAGTGTGTGCTCTTCATTACACTCAGGTCAAGTACTTGCTGTTAGTGGTGCATTTGAGCTATTTTATTACTCCCTCCTTATAAATCGCAGGTTTCCAATGGGATGGATCAACATGTTACAGAAAAGTGGTTTCATGGGAAATTGGGAGCAGGGCGTGACGGGCGTCAGATAGCGGAGCGGCTACTGTCGGAATACTGCCTAGAGACTGGAGCGCCTGATGGCTCCTTCCTGGTTCGAGAGAGTGAGACCTTTGTGGGAGATTACACACTGTCTTTCTGGTATGTTCCATATGTGGCACTACATGTGGTTTCTGTGAATTTGAAGATTATTTTTATATACAGGTAGTTTCCAGGTTACGACCTACCCAACTTGCGCGATTTTGACTTTACGATGCCCGATTCTTGTTGTTTTAAAAAAAAAAAAAAATTTTTTTTTTTTTTTTATATGTAATGTTGACTTTTGTTTTTAATGCACGCTTTTATTTTGGCGCAGGAAGCATAGCGCTCTACGCCACTTACTTAGTACTTCCGCACGCGAGCGCATGTACACATTAAATAACTCAGCTGTGAGAGACTTTTGTCTGTGAGTAGCTGTTTAATTATAGTCATTGAAACAAACGAAAATGAGTGATGTCTTGAGTCTCGATCATATATTTTCGTTTCATCATAATCAATAATTGATTGAGGGACACAATTCATAATTTTACTCTTCATCATGTGCATCTCTTTTCCAGGCGCTCAGGACGAGTGCAGCACTGTCGCATTCACTCCCGTCAAGAGGCCGGAAGCCCCAAATTCTACCTGACTGATAACCTTGTATTTGATACCCTTTTTGCCCTCATCAACCACTACCAGCAGGTGGCGTTGCGCTGCAATGAATTTGAAATGAAGTTGACGGAACCTGTGCCGCAGACCAATGCCCATGAGAGCAAAGAGTAAGATTTAGAAATTAGAAATTTACAAATTAGAAACAACATATTCTGTTGGGGTTCAAACTATTTTAAATGCTCACTAGTCTGTTCACTTGGTGCAATTCAAACAGTCAGAATCAGAATGATCTACAATATATTCCCTTGTTCTTTTCAACCTCTGGAAATATTGAATACAATCACTCCAAATTTTGGAATTTTATTGATATTTTAGATGGTTCCTCACCCGAGAAATGTTGATTGAGATGAAAATTATTTTATAGGCTCGGAAAGCGCAGCAGTTGACCTGAAATGGTGATTCTGATTAAAAGGTATTTCTTTAGGAAACCTAATAAAATACAAAAAAGTGACTATGCGCTTAACACCATGCTTAGATTTTTATTTAGCGTGGTTAATAAGGAATTGGGGGAATATTATTGTTGTACATTTTTGGAGGGTTATTTTGTAGCACAGCTGTACTACATATGAAAGTGTATATTCAATAAATTACGGTATATATTGTACTACATTTAAAAATGTTTTAAATTCATATGTATTAACCGTTTTAAATGTTATGATTTCCACTAGTATTTTTAATTTAGTGGTTCTTTCACATGCAACTTCAGAGAGCCTGCAATTTAGGACATAAACAAAAGAGCAGAAATTGTGGCAAATTTTAGTGATTGTGTGATCTGGTTGAAGTTTGTCATCTATGAAGTCTGTAATTTGATTACAAATTAGAGTTCAAATTGGCAACTTTTTATGCCGGAACCTGACCACCTTGTGTTTTGAACACACCTATTCACTTTTGGCCCCGCAATAAATATATTACCGTATTTTCCGCACTATAAGACGCACCTTATAATCCTTATAAGGTGCGTCTTATAATCTGGTGTTCCTTATATATGAATCGATATTGAGCAGCAACAGGTCTTACATAGAGCAGGGCGGTAAACCGAAAATTTACCGTTACCGAAATTCTTCACGATGACCGACGTAATTTTGACCATGTCGGTAAATTCGGTAATTTAATAAAAGAAGAAAATATAGTCTTTTCATCCCGCTTTGACTCTATGTTGTTCGACTATGTTCATTTCCCTTTAAGAAAGCAGACAGTGTGCTTACGTTTGGAGTCACATGGTTTTCAGGAAGCCAATCAAACAGAAGCCCGGTAGGCTAACGCTAGCTGCTAACGCTAGCGGCTTACGCTACAAGTAAACGGGATGAAGTCGGGCTTAAGTTAGCTTCGCCAAACTTTCACCCGGCATTAAGTAAACTCTTGACGGGTTCCAGATAGGGATGGAAAAACCGAGGCTTTCTGAAACAATGAACCACTTTTAAGACAATTGCCCTAAATTGAATCACTGTTTGACACACTGCAAGAGCCCCATCTACTGGATAAACAGTGCACGTTTCTTTTTAAAAGTAAAGTTGACAAATTGCCTCAGCATTACATATCTTCAATAGAATTAAGTGGATGTCGTCTATTTCAACCAGGAGATCGTGTCGTCATTAAGTGTGATTTACACAAAGTTGACCTCTTTAAGCCTGTGTCATTGCTTTTGTCTGTGAAGATGTGTTCAAAGCAGTATTTGTAATACACGACAGTGCTAGTCTTTTAAGTGGCTCGTCCTAGATGACGGGGAGTAACTATGTATTGTTTATTTTATGTAAAAATTACAGTACAGTAAGCACAGTGCTTGGGAACAGGAATATTATTTATTGCATACTGTAAGGATTTCTAAAATCATAAGATGTAAATAATTGAGCCGAATAAAAGAAAGGAAAGGTTTGTGAAACATTTTATTTTTTAATTAAGTATAATTTCTGGGGGGCGGGTGGATGTGTCGTATTTGTATCTATTCTAAATATCTAAACGTATGCCACTATCTAGTGTATAACAATGCGGAATGAATTTAATGAAATTCAAGTGATATTTTTCAAGTCATACAAGCTGTTATAAATGTTCACACAAGAATTCTTATTGTTTACAAGATTTTTTTTAAATACTTAATGTTTAGACTGCATGTGCAATTGTTAAATTGAAAGCTGGTAAATAAATTTAACGAGAAACTGTTAATTTGTATTCCATGCATTGATTCAAATTTTCAAATTATATAACAGTTTGCTTGGGCGAATTTATCGTCATTTATCGTTATCGAGGTAAATCTGCTCAATTTATCGTGATACGTACTTAAGGCCATATCGCCCAGCCCTAGTCTCACAGCAACTCTGAGCGCAGAGCCATCTAATGGATGCATAACGTAACCCTAGCCTCTACTGCGGCGTCTATTTTATGCACCTTATAATGCGTTGCGCCTTATAGTGCTGATGACACAGTACTCAGAAGACAAAAAAGACATACCTGTTCTCATCTGGTCTATTTTGTGGGGGGGGGTTTGTCCTAGGTGGTACCATGCGAACCTGTCCAGGAGTCATGCTGAGAACATGCTAATGAGAGTTCCCAGAGATGGCGCTTTCCTTGTCAGGAAAAGGGCTGAATCCAACTCATTTGCCATTTCCTTCAGGCAAGTAGTAACAGTAATTCTAACTTTTGCAGACATTTTATCACTTGATAGGATATGTTATTTATCATTTGACACTGTTTCATTTATTGTGTTTCTGTGGTTGCAATGCAGGGCTGAGGGAAAAATTAAGCACTGTCGAGTACAACAGGAAGGTCAAACTGTGGTGCTGGGCACTTCAGAGTTTGACAGCCTTGTAGATCTTATCAGCTACTATGAGAGGCATCCTCTGTATCGCAAAATGAAGCTGCGATATCCCATTAATGAGGACACACTGGAAAAAATCGGCACTGCTGTGAGTATAAGACTGATCTGACCTTAGACCAGGGGTGGGCAAAGTATTCCACAAAGGGCCACAGTGGGTGCGGGTTTCTGTTCCAACCCATCAAGAGGAAAACTTTTCACCAATCTGATGACTTGCAAGTGCAATCAGTTGATCATAGTAAGGTGCTTCTTGTTTCAGCAGAAACCTCACTGGTTAAACTGTCTGTGCTGGATTAGTTGGAACAAAGACCAGGATCCACTACGGCCCTTGAGGAACGGTTTACCACCACCCCGGGCTAGACTAATGATTAAAAATAAATTCAATTTATTTGTGGCTCCATAATGTTGAATGCACCAAGACAGTTTAGATAAGAGATTGTTTTTTTCCTAACAGGAGCCCGACTATGGGTCATTGTATGAGGGCAGAAATCCTGGATTTTATGTGGAAGCCAATCAGATGCCTACCTTTAAGGTAACTCTTCCAAAACCTCCTTAAAGATGATCCCAATCAGGCTTTTTCCCCCTTTTTTTCGTTGAGTAGGCATAAATACACAAGCAAGGCGTAGGCTTTATCTTTAAGGTGTTCCCCGCACTCGTGTGTTCAGCAAAAATTTCGTCCAGTTTGTTATTTTTCAATTTTCAATGCCCTTTGGCTAGTGAAAATGACAAGCTCAGTTAGGTACTATAACATTTCCTCATCCACTCGTGACAACAATTCTATTCATTCTCTCAAGACTCAAGAGGTGTCACTGGTGTTTCTTCATCATTTTCTACTTTGGGGGCCATTTTTTCCTATATAAAGTTGCTCGTAGCCCATTCAAATATGTTTTGTCTACTTTTGGTATATATATGTTCAGTAACTACATGAAAACCATCTAAGGTTAAACAGCTTTAAATGGATAAATAAATAAATAGCAATACTAAAATGAGAATTTGCCCTTTTCACAGCCCTTACGGCCCACAGATAAAAAAGTGAAATTATTTTAGGGCTCACTATCAGCTGTCTAATGCTCACAGTCTTAGAACACTATTGAATGACTGAATTACGTTAAAAGGGCAGACAACCTGGTTGGCATGTTTTTCTGCTCGTATGACGTTCCAGGTAAGCCCGTCAAAGGGACTGAGGACTGCCTTCGAAAAGATAAAGTGAGGAAAACAAGTATTTGACCACCCTGCGATTTTCGGCACACCTTGCAAGTTCTCCCACTTAGAAATGATGGGTGGGTTTGAAATTTTCATGGTTGGTGCTTGTCCACTGTGAGAGACATCTAAAAAAATGCAGAAATCACAGTATGAATTTTGTTAACATTTTATTAGTATAATACGGCTGCAAATAAGTATAAGAAAAATTAATGTCAATATTTGGTTCAGCAGCCTTTGTTTTTAATTACAGAGTTCAATTGTTTCCTGTAACTTTTCACCAAGTTTGCACAGACTGCAGCAGGGATTTTGCGCCACTGCTTCACACAGATCTTCTCTAGATCAATCAGGTTTCTGGACTGTCATTGAGAAACACTGAGTTTGAGCTTCCTCCCAAAATTTTCTATTGGGTTTAGGTTCTGGAGACTGGCTAGGCCCCTCCAGAACCTTGATATGCTTTTTACGATGCCACTCCTTGATTATTCTAGCTGTCTGCTTCAGGCATTTGTCATGTGCGAAGACCCAGTCAAGACCCATTTTCAATTCTCTAACTGAGGGAAGTTTATTCTCCAAAATCTCACAATACATGGCCCTCTCCATCCTCTCTTTGATACAGTGCAGTTGTATAGTCCCATGTGCAGAAAACCACCACCCCCATGCTTCACAGTAGGGATGGTATTCTTGGGAAGGTACTCATCATTCTTCTTCCTCCAAACACTATGAGTGGAATTAAGACAAAAAGTTCCATCTTGATCTCATGTGACCACATGACTTTCTCCCATGATCCCTCTGGATCATTCAAATGGTCATTGGCAAACTTAAAACAGGCCTGGACATATGCTGGTTTAGGCAGGGGAAACTTCCGTGCCATGCATGGTTTTAAACCATGACGACTTAGTGTATTACCAACAGTAACCTTGGAAATGGGGTCCCAGCTACCTTACAGGTCATTTACCAGCTCCTCCTGCATAGTTATTGGCTGATTCCTCACCATTCTTAGGATCACTGAGACCCTACGTGGTAAATCTTGCATGAAGCCCTAGTCCGAGAGAGATTGACAGTCATGTTTAGCTTCTTCCATTTTCTAATAATTTCTCCAACAGTGGATCTTATTTTATCAAGCTTCTTGGCAATTGCCCTGTAACTCTTTCCAGCCTTGTAGAGGTCTCCAATTCGGTCTCTGGTGCCCTTGGATAGCTCTTTGGGGTGGTCAGGTTTTTATATGCAGCTAACCGCCCCAAACAGGTCAAAAAGTCCACCTCCACTTCACTTATATAGGAATGGAGGTGGATTTTGTAAAGGTGACAAATAGGTCTTTGAGGCTTACAATTCTAGCCAATGGACAGGTGTTCAGATACTTATTTGCAGCAGTATAATACAAATAAAATGGTTTAAAAAATCATAAACTGTGATTTCTGAATTGTTTATTTTAGATTGTCTCTCACAGTGGACAAGCACCTACCATGGAAATTTCAAACCCGCCCATCATTTCTAAGTGGGAGAACTTCGCAGGGTGTTCAACTACTTATTTTCCCCACTGTATATGTGGAAAAATTAATGGAACGTGATGAATTATATTTGGGTTTTATTTTTAATATTCTTGTTCCTTAATAATCTATGCTTATGAACTTGGGATATCATTTGACATTCCATTTCCCCTTTTCAGTGCACAGTAAGAGCAATGTATGAGTACAAAGCCCAAAGAGATGATGAGCTCTCCTTCACTAAAAATGCCACCATCTCTAATGTAGACAAACAGGAAGGAGGATGGTGAGTTTGACATCCAATGTGAAAGCATCTCTCATTTTTGGGAGGTAAAAATATTGTGGGGGGTTGGAGATTGGCAGCGTTATTTTAGTCAAGTGTCTATGTACTGTTGATTATAAAGCTATTCTCCTAATGTTCACTTCTGGCAGGTGGAAGGGAGACTGTGGAGGGAAGAAGCAGCTGTGGTTTCCCGCAAACTATGTTGAGGAGATCAGTCCATCAGCTGCAGAGCCAGACAGAAGCGTGAGGATCAAATCTACATTACACTCTTCTTCCTGAGCTTCACTTGATTCACTTTATGCTACTTTTCCATGTCCAATAGGAGATGACAGAAAACAGTCCTCTGGGAGATCTGCTGAGAGGAAGTGTGGACGTCTCCTCCTGCCAGATTGGTGAGTGTCAAACCTCACCATTACTGCTCCATTTCCTGTTCTGTTATTTGCTTCGGTGCTGGCAATAACCTTGCCAGAGAACAACCTTCCATGATTTCACTCTAAAACGTCCTGGTTTTTGTTCTGCCTTTGATTTTGTCGGGCTTAGTTATAATAGGCAATGCCGTTATTTTTATTTATTTTTTATTTTTTTTGCTACAGCCCTTTGTTCTTTGCTAAGTAGCAATATTGGCCTTCCAGGGAGGCAGAGCGCTGCTTTTTGCAATGAAAGTTAGGCTCTTAAAGCGTCTCTACTAGTCTTAATTGAGATGTTGCCTCCCTCTAGCGGAGGTATTCGTCTCGACATTTGGTGCATTAAATCAGATAGTCCCAAACACTTAAATTTGAGAAGAAAGTTAGTATTTAAAAACAAGATAGATCAAGTGGCTCTAGTGAAAAGCAAGCGAGCATATTTCTGTTAAACCACAGAAGAAAGTTCAATATCAAGTTTTTATCAAGCTGAACTCGCTGTTGTAAGTTTCACATTTTTAAAGTGATATGTTTTAATTTCTGCACTTCTCATTCCATTCCAGTTCAGGTCACTGTCAGAGCAAATCGAGCAACTTTGGCTTCTGTCGTCAATTTTGTAATTCATTTCCTGTTGTCTTCATTTAACCAAGACTTCTCCTATGCATATCCTTGTCTTATTTCTGATTTTTTTTTTTTTTTTTGGCTCTAGTGGGAGACGACATCGTTAACTCAAACTGTTTGTACAATTTGATAACTGAGCTGATTGGCCGACAGCGGGATATCCGTTGTAAAAACAGAGAACAACAACTTTTACGGGCTGACAATCGACTTTTAAAATGGAAAAATCTTGGCTTCGCCATTAAGAACCATGTTAGAATTGTTTGCAAGAAACACTTTCTTTAATGTTTGTTAAAATATTAGTGCCGCGGAATGTGCTTTTTTTTTTTCTTTTTTTTTAACATTGATCACTTATTAAATTAAAATATGAAAATTAACACCTTTTTTCCGCTTCTTAATGTAACGCACAATTTTTTTTTTCCAGTTGTGAGAGCAATACATTTCTGTATTAAAAGACACAAATGAATAACTACAGTAGTGTGAAATTTGACATCTTGCTTTGCGGTGTATGTGTGCTTATAAAGACACAGGTATATAAATAGAGAAAACTAGAATTTTTTTAGCCATGACTTCTACATCTGTTTGTATCCTATTCAGTTGTGCGACCTGAGGGTAAAGGAAGCAGGCCACATGTTTTCTCTCTGGTGCCGACCACGGCCATGCGGACGGGCCCGGTACTGGAAGTTGCTGCCAGCAGCCAGGAGGAGTTAAAGGAGTGGGTGCTCAAGATCCGTGACGTCGCGATGACTTCAGAGGCCAAGGTTTGTGTTACAGGACCGTGGGCATACACTCACGCTGATAGGCTGCTCTTTAAGCAGCGCACCATCATGTCCATGAATATATGGATATTTTGCTGTTTTATAATGACACATACCCTTAGCTATAGATGTTTAGTTGTTTTGATTTGCTGGTGTGTTTATCCTAAATGTGTCTCTGCACAGCTGGAGGAGGGAAAGATGATGGAGAGAAGGAAGAAGATTGCACTGGAGTTATCTGACTTGGTTGTCTACTGTAGACCTGTGCCCTTTGATGAAGACAGTAAGTCAACGCAACTTTTACTCTTTTTTTTTTTTTTTTCACCAATTTTACCTTCTCATGTTTTTCTATTCTTTGGAAAATATCTTCCACGATTTGCTGGAGGACTCACTTGCTCACGGACCTCTGTGTTCATTGGTTGTATTTAGAGGAGGATGGCACCAAAGCCATGGCTTTTAGGGAAACAGTAATTTCTGTCAAGACAGAAGGGAAGAGTTAAGTTAAGCCTAGGTTTAGTGAGAAATCTTCGCAATGTTCATTCATTGTCAGCCCTTCCAGTTCAAATAGATTGGACATTTACAAGTGTCAAAACTAATTTGTATTCACAGACGGATGAAAAGAGCTTCATGATTGGAGAGGTATCATTGTTAACTGCAGAGAAAGAGTAAAGAATCTCAAGTTGTTTGCTTATTGCTTGACAAATGGTATTTTTACGATTTGCAGAGGTGACCTACATGCACATAATTTGTGCATCTTTTCCAAATTGAATGTGTTAACCCTTTTTTTCTCAACAATTGGAAGTGCAGTGCCTCTCTATGTATCCAAAACCGTTCGGTCAATTGCTGGCAGTTTTGTGCTTCTCACAACAGGGTTCGGAACCTAAACTTTACCTACAGCATTCCAGGTGAGTCAGCCCTGTTCTTGTTTCTCTGCATCCTGTAGAGATCGGCACAGAGCGCGCCTGTTTCCGAGACATGTCTTCCTTTCCCGAGACCAAGGCGGAGAAGTACGTCAATAAGATCAAAGGGAAGAAGTTCCTGCAGTACAATAGACTGCAGCTATCCAGGATCTACCCACGAGGCCAGAGACTGGACTCCTCAAACTACGACCCTCTGCCCATGTGGCTCTGTGGCTCGCAGCTTGTAGCACTAAACTTCCAGACAGCAGGTATGTATGCCCTATTTTTCATGAAGTTGCTGAAATCCAAATCAACGCGGGTTTTACACTTGTGCCTTCTCCTGCCAGATAAGCCCATGCAGATGAACCAGGCCTTGTTCATGCTGAACGGAAGGAGCGGGTATGTCCTCCAGCCCCCCATCATGAGGGACGACAACTTCGATCCCTTTGACAGACACACACTGCGGGGTCTCGAGGAAGTCACTCTTCAGATCGAGGCAAGTCTTTGAAAAATTTAGCGGTCACATTTGAGCCGGCCATGTATTTTGATAAACTGTATCCTGTTCCTGCTTTTTCCACCAAACGCAAATACAGTGGTACCTCGACACACGATCGCTTTAACACGCGATCTTTTCGACATCTGACGTAAAATTTGACTCGCCATTTGTTTCTACATCCGACGACATGCTCTAAATACGAAGATTTATGATAGCGTTGCAGTTTCTTTGTTTTCAATTCAATTCATTTCAATTCAATTTTATTTGTATTGCCCTAAATCACAACAAGGTTGTCTCAAAGGGCTTTGCAGAGGTAATGTGATACACAGTCAGAAACAGCAGATGACATAAATAGAGATGAAATAAATGAAGGTCAAGTCCTGGGCATCCCCCATCCTTCGACCCTCCATGTCGGCAAGGAAAAACTCCAAAACTCTCTGGGAGAAATGAAAAACCATTGGGAGTACCACAGTCAGGAGAGATCCACTCCCAGGACGGATAGACAGGATGGACCACGACTGCCAATGGGAATTAGCAGACTGAGTTACAGTTTGTAAAGATGCAATACAGTAAAGGAGCAAGAAGCGGTCCATCTAGCCACATCAGACGGGGGTGGCGACGAGGACGTCCATCCAGCCAGGGGTCCAGATAGTCAGGAGGCTGCAGCTGAAAAATAGCTCCTCACCAGAAGGGAGGGGGGATAGGGGACACCAGGTGACTAGTGATGAAGAGACTAGTCAACTAGATATTAACATTGGAAAATAGAAATAAAGTAAGACAAGTGGTAGGTAGAGTGAGAAAAAGGAGACAGAACTCAGTGGCTGTACTTCCCCCAGCATTATAGCTTCTAGTGCATCTTAGACTGAACTGTGAGTCTAGTCCGACTTCAACTAGCCTGACCATAAGCTTTATCGAATAGGAATGTTTTTAGTCTAATCTTAAATGTACAGACTGTCTCGGCTTCTTTAATATTAGCTGGAAGCTGATTCCATAAAACGGACTTGGTGGCTAAAGGCTCTAGCTCCGACAGTACTTTTAGAAACCCTGGGAACTACCAGTAGACCTGCATTCTGAGAGCGGAGTGTTCTGTTGTTTTCCTGCAAGATGGACGCACGGCAGATTTTCTTGTGAGAGAAATCAACATAGGTTCCAACAATGTTAGTGCAGCTGGTGAAAAAAGGAAAAAGGTGAGGCTTACCATTGAAATGAAGATGGAAATGATGGAGAAATATATGCATGTTGTGCGCGTCCGTGAACTGGCTCGACAATACGGCTGTAGAATGTCTACGATCTCAGCGGTCCTCCTCCGTTCACCAGTCTTTATAAGTTAAGGTGACAATTATTATTATTGTAACATCGCCAAACAAATTGCCAACTTCGTCAGGTTTTTAGTCATTTATTTCAGAACTTGTGCAATTCAACATGCCTACTCTCCGCCGCAGCTGACACCTACCACAGAACATGAAAAGTGAAAGTAAAAAGTCCTCTCTCAGTCTGTCAAGTAAACCCACGCGATGCGTTCATTTACACCACGCAAAATACATCCGCCACATTACATTACATTATTACAGGTATTATTGCTATTATTTTTTCCATTTTTATCATATTTTATTTGTTTTGCTCTGTGTAATTGCTATTTGCAATAGTACCAGCAGTATTTATTAAGGATTTATTGTAGGTTTTCGGGCTGTGGAACGAATTAATGGGATTATAATGTATTCTTATGGGAAAATCCTGCTTGACATACGACCATTTCAATTTACAAACAAGGTCCTGGAACGAATTAATTTCTTATGTAGAGGTACCACTGTACTAAACTCATTCACTGCCACTGTGATAAGACGAATCGGAATTACACTGACGACCACACAGAAAATTTGGCACGTTACCGGTGAAAATACTGAAACTAAGGAAACCTATCAACAACCTTCCCACTGTTTTAACGTATTTAATGTTAAAATACGCACAATAAGCAAAACACAAACACTCACACTGAACTAAACGTGCGGTAATCTGCTAACACAACTAGTGTTGCAATGATTAATCAATTAACTCGAGTATTCGATTAGAAAAAAAGATTTGAATTAAATGTTGCTGCTTCGAGTATTCGTTTAATTAAAGTGGCGTTGTAAATTTTTTTTTTAAGTGTTTTCGTTTAGTTTTATTGATTTGGGTGGATACACTGCTCTCTAGTCTGCCTCATCTCACATTGCTTAATTCAGCTCCTCCATGTTAAGACTAACATAAGCCAAGTTTTTGTTTGAGGTAATGTTTTTTTAATGCATTTGTAATTTAGTTTATTGGTATATTTAGCCGTTTTTTGTTGTTGTTTTTTTGTGGGAATATGTGTCTGAACCATTTGTTAAGAGAATTGTAAAAAGCATTTAAGCTAGCAGACTTTTGCTATGTAAGTTAGCTATTGTTCTTTTGTTTTACATAGAACTTTTATTTATTTATTTATTTTATTATTTATTATATAGTATTTTAATTTTTCACGTTCCTTATCCGATTACTCTAATTAGTTCATTGATTACTGTAATGGACTACTAAAATAATCGATAGCTGCAGTCCTAAACACAACTGATTCCAGTTCCTTATGCCACTATCACAATTCCTTCCGTATTTTAACCAACTTATGTACTTTGTATAAGAAATGCTACAGTTGAAGCCATAAGGTTACATAGACTGCGCAAAAACATTTCATTTTTCATCTAACTGCCTGGAGTCAGACTAAATCTCTTCTGTTTTAGGTCAGTCAGGATTACAGAAAATGATTTCATTTTGTTAACGAAGCGTGTGTCAAGTAATAAAGTACGTTTCCATGAATTGCGTACCGAGGCTCGCTTCATTTACGGAAGTTTCTGAAAACGATGACCACCAAAGCCTCGCTGCCCAGCTGTACCACATGCTTGCTCCACGGAGGGCTTTAGATTTTGCCGAAGGGTTCGACGGCTTGCTACAGTATAAAAACACCTCTGGCTGTATTCATGTGGGTGTTTGAAGGAGAGTTGCCATCAGGTGAAAGTTTAGAGATAGTTTGGAGAGTGAAGTGTTTAGGAGTGAGAAGGAATGTTCAAGTTACACAAGCACTTTTACTGTCCTCTGCCTGATTACGCGGACGCCCAATTCTGGAAAAAAAACAACACAAGTCGTCATATGATCATAGGGAATATTATGATTGGGGAATCATTTTCACATGCACACAGTATTACAGTAATCCCTCGCTACTTCTCTGCTCAACTTTTGCACAGTCAGTGCACCGCATGCAGATTTTTAAATCTCGTTAAGTATCTTGTGATAGAATATTTCTGAAAACATTTATTTAGACTTGATTTCCATCTACATATTTATGTACACTTACACACACACCCTTACAGATGTATCATATGAGAGAGCGAATTGATTTACGGTATGTATTATTTACACATTGTTATTTATATATTAATATTTTATTAACATTTCAAACTATTATTTCATATTATAATGATAACATGCATCTATAGGAATATATTTACACTTACTGATATTTATACACACACACACACACCAATACCCACCCACAAACAAATGTATGTTAATATCTGGGGGGTGACCCTATTTCGCGGTTTTTCACTTTATTACGTGATTGATTCCAGTCCCTATTAACAGCAATAAGTGAGGGATCACAGTACATACATATGTGATAATCAATGTGGATAGAGGATTTGGTCAAACAATATTTTGTAAATTAATTCCTTCCTGACAGACACACACACAAAAATCAACGAATCGCTCATTGGGTTGAGAGACAACTGACTGTGATCATACACTTAACCAGTAGGTGGTACCGTGCTCACATGAAGCTTCAAGAAATTAACCCTTTCTCGAACCAATTGGCTCAAGTGGTTCAATGCCTTACGAGGCTTCATCTTACCATCACTAAAAGTACTTTGTCTCTAAAAAACACAGGGAAGTCCTTATAGCTTGACTGAAACCATGTGGGTTAATTGAAGGCACACCTGGGCATGTATTTAAGGCCTCACCTCAAACACTCGGCTTCCTTGTGTGAAATCATAGGAAAATAAAATACATCGGGCAGGTAACCAAAGAATTGAGGAGCTTCCAAGTCTGGCTCATCCTTGGGTGCATTTTCCAGATCCTTTAAGGTGCCACGTTCATCTGTTCAAACAATTATACGTAAGTATAAACTAGTGATGGGTCCGTGAGACCTCATGAAGCGTGTCAACACAGTGGCACGCTGTGTTGACACAGTGTGGATACTGTGTCATTGAATACTGACACCTGCTGGACATAAAAAATCCCTACAGGCAACCCACTTGAAGGACTGACATTGAATGGCGTACCGCACGCAGGCTATTTTTAGACCGTGACGTCACATCGTAAAGCGGAAGTAAAGCCGAAGTGGGACATTATAGACCCGCCCTCGCATAGACGTAACGTAATTTGTGCTACTTTTCGCCGGTAATCTTTCAAAAATGAACATGCCGATCACGCATTGCTTTTTTGGAACTTTTAGAAACGACTCTAGACATTACGACACATGAAGGATGTTTCTTCTTACGTTTCCGGAAACCAAAAACTCGGGAGGAAAAAATGTGAAGACCGAATCAACTTGCGCGGACTTTAACACCAGCTCGGTGAATCCATTCACATTTCATATGCAGTAAACATTATGTTGGGTTGGCATGGTCTTTCAGAGGACAAAAGAGGTAAGCCATTTTTATATTTTTAACTTATTCTTTTAGCGTAACCTTGTGCTGTACTGCTTCTGTCTGACAGTGAATGACCTGAAAAGAATTACAATGGTATCTGACTGCCACTGTTACCGTTTCTGTTATACATATAAAAAACAACTTTAGTAAGGGGGAAGTGTAAATAAATTATAGGATTAAGATGTGTTATCAATGAAAAAATTAAAAGTGTTCGTTGGCTGTCACTGAGTAGCATTTGTGATCGCTACACAAAGCTAACTAAATTACCCTCAAGAACGGTAAGAGACGTAGGACAACCAGAGGATATATAAGAAAGACAGGGCTGATGGTAAATGATAGCTTGTTGAAACAGGAGAATGTCATTGTCAGTCGCGTCGATAAAAAAAGCTAAAGCTATGCTTAGGTCGGCTCGTTTTTTTCGTCTTTTTCAGCCTTCGACACTAAAGCCATCTCTTTAACTGAACATTTTTATGTTCTTCCACATATTTGGCACCAGGCACATCATTTTCGGAGCGAATTGGTAGGATTAGCTCTGTAAACATCTCCTTCGTACACGATTTCCATTCATTTCCTATTAGGGACAAAAAGTGGCTTGTCCCTACTTAGCAACAGTAGCTAATGTCATGAATATTAATGAGCGGATGTGACGTGTTGCTTGCGGTACGCCATTGACGACATAGTAAAATCATATCATTTAAGTCTTTGCATTCATATTGCATTATTCCATATCTTTAAATCATGTGAACATATATTATAATGTGAAAATGTAAGTAATAATGAAGGGGTGAATAAGGATGCTTGTGGACTTTTTGTTCTGATAAAATTTTATTCAAAAACATAGTTTTTTTAATGTTTAAAATTTAGTTGGTTCCTTTTTATTTATTTATTTATTTTAAAAAGCAATTTCACCAGCTGTGGACAACACACACTCGCATGGAACCAACGATGCCAGCATGCACAAGAATTTCTTAGCCAGTTGAAAGAGGTTTGGATAAGATGTCCATTGGCTCCTCCAATATTGAAGAAAATCTGCATTGCTTGCCATGTTCGGCTCAGCCATTCATCGTTGCACTTATGCAATTTCATCTACAGTTGCATTGCCTCCTTGCCTCCCCACTTCGTCATCTAAGTGCTACCATAGCCCATCAGAAAAAAAATTGAAGTGGAAAATAAATACTGTAAATTATATCTTAATTACCGATTTCTAATAAATTTCCAAAAAAGCTACTGTGGGAAAGTAAAGGAATGGCTCTATATCTGTGTTTATTTTGGGATTATCAGAAACTTCATTCTCATGCTTGGCCCAATAATGCTTCAGCATTGAGGAGGTGGCTACTGTTTGTATATGACAGGTTGAAAGTACAAATGCGACATTTCACCTGCCCAAAAAACTAACGTTAATAAAATATCCAGTGTTCATAGAGCCGCGCCGCGCCGTGCGACGCGATCCGTTCAGCACGTTCAGACCAGGACTCGTACCTTCACGGATGACGCATCGAGGACAAAAGCCAAGTGCTCTGACCACTATCCTAGCAGGTTACATGCATTCAAGTGCTTTGACGGCATCAAAAGGCATACTTCCACGCACCGCAAATGACGGACCCGCGTGTAACTGTCACACTAATAAACTAAGAGTTACCTTAAAATTAATTGTATTTTGAATGGAATATAACAAGTGCGTTTTCCCTGTGTTACGGCCATTTCCACAGTATGTAGACAACGAGGAAGTAACCGTGAGATGTGGATTGTTTCAGCAGCTCCATCGCGTTGACAGACGCTCTTCCTTTTGAACCAGTTTGCCGCGTCATGACTGTGTCGTCACAGTTCAATGAGTTCATGCATCGGTCACGTGATTTTCTTGTAGTGATACGCGCACCGACGCAGATGTGCTCCATGAGCTCGGCGTGCGCGCCGGCGCATTAGTGTCACTGGACCCATCACTAGTATAAACATCATGGGAATGCTCAGCCTTCACACCGCTCAGTAAGGAGACAGGCTCTTTGTCCCAGAGATGAACGTGTTTTGGTTTGGAATGTGCGACTCAACCCAAGAACAATAGCTAAAGACCTTGTGAAGATGTTTCAATTGTACATAAACAAAATGTACTTATGTACTCCTTTCTCTTGTTAAAGGTATTGGGTGCAAGGCACCTACCCAAGCACGGGCGTGGCATCGTTTGCCCTCTCATCGAGATTGAAGTGTGCGGGGCCGAGTATGACAGTGTCAAGCAAAAAACAGACTCTGAAGGTAAATATTGATTGGTAACTCAAAGGACTTGTCTTTTTTTTTTTTTTGCTGCAAAAACCCAGTAGTTTCGTCCTTTGATTGCCCTGAAGTTTTGATCGCAACAAACAATATTGATATTGGAACGAATTGTGTAGTCTGTGTTCTTTATGAATTGTATGTGTTGCTATTGTCAGTCGTCTTACTCTTGTATGCATTACTCGCATACGGTTGGCCGGAGGAGCCAATTGGCTAATTAGGGACATCTTGAGGCCGATTCATTGTGCTACTCTGGTTTATGGCAGGGGTCTGGAACCTTTTGGGCTGAGAGAGCCATGAACACCACATATTTTTTTTAATGCAATTCCATGAGAGCCATTTAATATGTTTAGAACTAAAAATACAAGTAATGTGTGCATTTTACGTAATTTCAACACTTTCAAAGTACTATAAGTCTCGGAATTCTTTTTCAATAACATTGTTATGCTGTTGCTAATCAATAATGAGTATTTCTTACCATTATTGCAACTTCTGGTGCTGATGGCTTTGTAGTCTGGTTGATACTTGGTGGGGTTAAGCTTCATGCAGGCGTTGAGACACTTAGGATCGGGGTGAACGTGGACCGGAACGGAGTTCCGCTATGAGTTTATTAGGCGGAACCGCCCGGAACGCTGCTTTGATCTCGGAAATATGATTGCAGCTGTCAAACACTGTTTAAAAAAAAAAAAAAAAAAACTGCTACGCTGCCACACACGCATCTCCAATAAGAATAACGTCAGATTTACATACATAAGTGTTAACAACAAGCCTAATATAGAACTTGTTGCGCGTCATCCATTTCCACCGATATTTATTTATTCATTTATTTCTTCGACGTAGTTCGTCCCAGCGTCTCTCTCTGTGCCTCTGACAAGTTGCGTAGCAGGCAGCAAAAAAAAAAAAAAAAAAATGCTGCTGTCCGTTCAATTGGCTGACATACTGACACGTGATGAGCAAGGATAGTTATCTCTGATTGAACGTGCATTTGAACCAAACTCCCCAAGAGAGTTGGGTGCAAAACAGGGGACTGATGAGCGGAAAAGGAGCCTGAGAGGGGTGGTTTCCAGCCAGAGCCCTCCGTTTTTTGGAACAACAAATTAGAGCTGTCCCGACTAGTCGACATAGTCGACGTCATCGATTACGTAAATCCGTCGACAACCACAACATCCCGTCGACGGTTAATGAAGGGTTAAAAAAATATATGCGTGAAAAGTTCAGAATGTCGGATGCTCTGTATGCAAACGGGGAAAGCGGCACAAAGCCAAAAAAAGCGCACCAGAGTGTCCAAAACATTGACTTATTTTAAAGAAACAAAGGAGGGTACACACTTCTGTCCTGTCTCTTCAATGCCAAGCTTGGCTGCACGTCGGCCGTGAATAAACACCTCAAGTGCCGTCACCCAGTTTGTAATTTTTTTTTTTTTTTTTTTTCATTTTTTGTACACCAGAGGGTGCTGTCGCCTTACTAAATAATGATGTTTCATTGACAATGGGCCTATATAAGTACTATTAGTATTGTTCTTAATGCTAATTGAAAGGTTTATTTCATGTTATGGTTTATTTTATGGTATAGAAAATTACATAAGGTTAAAAGGTCATAAATATATACAGTATATACAGTGATTGCACTCAAGGGAGAGATTGTCAATATAAGGTAATAATTTTAAGGTAAAGGCTATTCATATAGCCAATTCATTGATATATAAATAAGGTTTAAAAGGAAAAAGGTGAAAAGTTTTTGTTAATTTCTAATTGTTTAATTTGTGTGCACCATAGTTCTTGTGTGTTTACATCAAGGATGGAATAAAAGTTGTAAACCATCAGTTTAAGAGACCATCTTTCCAATCGGGATGCTACACTAGTTAATTCTATCAGCATTTGAACTCATTGTTTATTTGTGATTTATTATTGTTATTTACGTGTTTATTTGTACTTTAATAAATAATTTAGGTGTTCCAATATGTTTTTTTGTGAATTGATAAGCGTCAACAAAAATTTCATTGCTAAATTATTTAAAAAAATAAAAAAAACTTTAATTATTAGATTAGTCGACTAATCGTAAAAATAGTCTGCTGACTAATCGGGAGAAAATTAGTCGTTTGGGACAGCCCTACAACAAATAGAGGGAAAAAAAACAAGCTTGTTGAACTGAAGGAGCAATGCAACGGAAAATTTATCAGATCTTTAAGAGAACGAAAAGAATTGATGAGGTTTATTTTAATCTTCCATGTTAATGTGCACTTTGGACTTATTTTTGTTCATTTATGTAAGGCTACTTATTTATTTCCTTATGATTAAAAAAACAATGTTTTGTCTTCAAAATATATTCCATTTCACTCTACATAGTGTATGTTATTTGTATTTATAGTTTTTGTAAATGTATGTTACTCAGTTGTAGAATATGGACTACGTGTCCCATGATCACCCTGGGCTCACGCAGCCAATGGCATGGGAATTGGGGGGGATCTAACGTAGCACATTTACGTTGCTATTTGATGATATCTAGTGCGAAGTGTGCGAGTACTGTCAGAGCAATAAAAAAGTTAACATACGCAGCAAAAGTCACATCTGCTCATTACTGCACAACACCAGCATATGACCGGCGACGGTCGCAGTTTCGCACAGTGCGCAAAAGAGCATAACGATATTTTTTATTTTTTTAATAAAAATGTGTCTGCTAGCCAGATGCAGCGATCAAAAGAGCCAGATGTGGGTCACGAGCCATAGGTTCCCGACTCCTGGTTTATGGAATCCCATCAATGTAGAAAGTCAGTGAAAATTGGGTGCCGTATGCTGGCCAAAATGTGCTTTACAAGAACATCTTCTTGACTCTGCATCATTTACAGTGTATTGGCACAGTGGGAGTGTAAAATTAGGACTAAATGACAGATTAGGCTATGTTTTTGTTTAGTTTTCTATTAAAAGGACAGCGGATTGTGGCTTAGTGAAATTTGGTCTAATTCACTGAAGTACCCTCAGACATGACAGTGGGACTTAAAATTTAGCACTTTAAGTAAAATGGACCTGTGGTAAATTTAAGTTTGAAGTTCCACAATATTTTATGTAAACAGGAGTGTAGACAACTGAACTAAACAATCTGGCTGACTGCCCAGGTATCACAACGATCTTCTGTAGCCATCGAGAGTGGAGCTGCAACTGAGCCACAAAACATATCATTTCAAGTTGTTTAGATATTTAAACATGGCCCAAGAACTCATTTAATCAAGTTCACAATATTGACTTGATAAAATGTGTTAGGAATAGTCACAATAGCAAGTTTCGTACTTAAGGTAACTTAAGAATTTGAGTTATGTCTACTTAAAATCTTTAATTAGCATGACAAATGGATGTTTTATTTTTTTTTACAGAGTACTCATGGATGCCAAGTACAAATTCTTGATAACATCTTGCAACTTAGTTGTTTTATGTTAATCCAATATGTAGTATCAGCGTTCGCAGGATGCATCATCGCTCTGTCTATCGTGTTCTGTCCTGCTCTAGCTGACAACGGTCTGAATCCCACTTGGCCCAGAAAGCCGTTCCAGTTCGTAGTTTGCAATTCAGCCTTCGCCTTCCTTCGCTTTGTGGTCTACGAAATTGACATGTTCAGCGATCAGAACTTCCTGGCTCAAGCCACATTCCCCATTCACAGCCTGAAGACGGGTACGTGCGGCAGGACTGCCACTCGGCCGTTTTCGTCAACTGCTACCTTATGTCCTCGGTCTTACTCTTTGTACCAGGTTATCGCTCAGTCCCTCTGAAGAACAGCTTCAACGAGGACCTGGAGTTGGCCTCGTTGTTGGTCCACATGGACATTGTCAGAGGAAGAGTAAGTATTTATTGCACGCTACTTTGCCTGTTATTCTGGATATACGTTGCAGGCTTTCTTTTTCGATTTTGTCCCTGAATGTATTGCCCATGTTTACCCACATTTATAGTTTTTTTCTTTTCATGCTCCCATGTCGCAAATCCGAATTTCAGACTAACACTCGCTTTGACCAGACAAAAAACTCTAAATACAGAACTTCACCAATAAAGTCGACAGAATCTGTTTTACAGGATTCCCTTTGAGGTCCTAAGAAAATAAATTTACTAATCTTGATAAAGTGACTTAGAAAGGAATGTAATCTCAACAAGTAGTGTCTTCAGACATGTCTAAGCGATGAAGCAAAACTTTAACTACTGATGCAAATAAATGCATTTCTAATATTCTTGGAGTTATTTTAAATATTTTTTTTTGCGAAGTTGGCGTTAGAATTTTTGCCCTGGGAATGGCAAAAAATTCTAGACGGCCTTAGAAAGTCTTACATTCTACTTGTTGAAACCTGAAGGAACCCTGGTTTTAAGGTACTCCAAAACTACCAAATAATTTACTCCAGTCAAAAAGTTTCTTTCTAGATGTTTTCTTTTTTGTAATTGGCAGTAGAGCGTGGGTTTGATTTGTGGAGATTCAGCCATTTATCCTAGAAATTATCTAAAACGTGCCTTTACTTCCATCTGTCCCAGCAGTAAAAAATCATTCCTAGCAGCGCCAGACCCTCCCAATTGATAAAACATAGTTGACGAGTGTAGTCATGTTGGTCTGGTTTTATTACCCCAAAACACAAAGTAGAAATACAATAATACTTTTTTTTTTTTTTGCTAGAGCGTGCCACATAATATCAGCTGTTTGTAACCATTTGGGCCTTGGATTTAATACTGAAGCCTCTTTCACCACAGAATGAAAACGGCGATATTGTGTGCCCATTCTCCGTCACCTCGTCGATCGCGACGGCAGCCCAAACCGGACGGGAACGTTTCGGGGACCGCAGCTCTGTCTCGTCTACGTCCTCCAACGTCTCCCCAGTGCCCCAGTCGCCGGGCCAGGCCGTGGCATCTTACAGGGGCCGAGAGGGCTCCTTCGACTCCCGCTACCAGTCACCCCTTGACGACTTCAGAGTGTCGCAGGAGCCGCTGCTGGACCACATGGACCCGCAGAACCGAAGGTTTGTGGGGTAACCACTGATCCCAAGTTTCCAGACCTGATTCTGGTCTTACTTTCTCTTCTCCAGGATGATGCGGCGGACCAGAGTGGGCGGAGAGAACCGCGTCTAAGTCCCAAACTCCCCACTTGCACCCCCCTCCTCATCCGCACGCCTCTGCCCGTACTGATGATGTCACTGACTGCTGTGAACACTGTTTCCATGGAAACACCCACCACCGCTTTGGCCTACATTTCAGGCAGCTCACACAGCTCTGACCCGCAACCCCCGCCCGTCAGCCCAGCCCACTCGCCGTCGGAGAGGGATGGGACCGTGACGCCAGAGAGGAAGATTAGCTGCACAAAGAGGAAAGACGTTCGAGAGAGCAAAAGTTCCAAACGGTTTCCTGCTCCCTGTTTACTCATCTCCGCATATAAACTCAAATGTATTTATTCCTGCCGCTGACAGCTCGAGGACGAGTGGCACTCAACACGCTCTCAAAGAGCTCCCGTCTCCCATGTCGTTAATTATTATAATTATTTAAGCATTCATAATGTGACGTCTCCATTTCCTTTTTCTGTATATGTGTAAAACACGAGGGCTTCGCGACTGTTTTTAACGTCCCTCTCTTTGCGCTTTGGAGGATACTATGCACCTCCTATGTAACTTTTCTTTTTTGGGGGGTGGAAAGGCATCAGGAAAAAGTCATAGCTGGTGAGACGGCAGACGTAGCCATTTTCTTTTTGTTACATTCCAAACAGATATTGCACATGATTTCGTTTGTGCGTTACAAGCCAGTCTGGCACTGTTGAAGGTCAGTCACGCCGCTCTCATGTCAACTCAATTACATTGATGTAATTTGATTCATGTCGGCAAGGATTATTTTTATCGTGCTGCACTATTGCGAACGTGTTGTCAAAGTTCCTTGTTTTTGGTTTGCCAGCCCGCAAAAGGGGGAAAATATGCCATATTTTAATAAGTTAGACCACTGCCGTCACGTGTTTTCGAGAGTTGACGTTTCACTGCCGCCATGCTTTCATTTAAATGGAATTACCGTAACCATCTTCATTCACTCCTTTGGCTTTGCAGGCGGGGATGCCTCTGCTTTTTCGGATGAATGTCAAGGTGCCTTCAATGGGTGTGCGTAGAGCTTGTATACAAACTTTGCCTGTTTGTTTTCACTGTTATGATGTAGTCAGTATTGTTGCTCAGTGTTTGGCCACTGAGACACACCGAAGCCATAAGGTATAATGTGATAGAGGTAAGTGCAAGGATGTTCGGGGACACCCGTGTGAAGGTTTTTTTAGCGTCACGCATCCTGCATCAATAGCTGTCCATGCTGCATTACTACTAATGTGCCCAAGCGTTCACCTACATACAACTCAGCTGTTTTGACTGACAGTATCTACGATGCGCAGTGAGAAAATGTTGCTTGTGCGCTCAATTTGTTTTTGTACACTTTTTTTTTTTTTTTTTGACTCATGCAGTTTGGGGTTGAAAGCAGTCAAATGGCTGACATTCCCACAATACTTAACTTTGGATGTCCGTGCAGGGCCCTTAAGTGTCTTTTTGTTTCTTCATTGATAGTCTCGCCTTTCTGTAATGTGCCTAAACTATAGAGAGGAAAAGTATTCATTTTAATTTTGCCTTTCATAAACATATTCAACCCTGAGAAATAAAATACCTACTACTTTATACAATGCTGTCTCAATTCCTCTGCATAGAGATGCATGCATGCATGCATGTTCATTTTGTTATAAACCATTTGTGTTTGTGAAATCCAAATATTAACCCACGGAGAAAACCTTTCATGGCATTTCTTTATTCTGCAAATAACTACCTGTAAAAATGATACATTAAACCTAAGTAGGGAACTTTGGAAAAGCTCTGTTTTTATGTCTTTACAGATAAATGTATGTAAAAGTTCCATTAAAAACTAAGATGTCAAGGACAAAGTACTTGATCTAACCATATAAACAAAACTTTCCACTTGTCAGTATTTTTGTATTCTTAGGAAAAAGGTATCTGAGCCTTTATAATTTCATACAATATATACAAAGTCAGAAAAAGATCAGTGCTTAGTTTGTCATAAGACTCTTATGAACTTGCACATTTCATGTCAGCTGCCAAAGTCCAGAAGGAGTGCGACATGGCAATGTCTTTTTAAGGCTTCCGGAAATGCCTTTAGCAAAGAAAACTCACTCAATGAACAGTGTGAGCACTTGGCCAAGTCTCCTTAATATCTGTAGATCCTCCACCACACTTTGTCACTGTCCCACTACTACTTGAACGGCCTAGAAGGAACGCTGTGCACAGCAAGATATTGAAAGGGGCATGGAGGGGGAAAAAAAAGGTTGGTAATCGGGGCCAGAGATTTGTGTCCATCTCACATAGCAGCTGAAGTCCCACACACCCATCGTGGACCGGGGAGGTAAGGTTTCAAGGCCCATTCCCATCTAGTGAGTCTGACATGTCTGTAAATTCACCACCACAATCTTCTCCTGTAGTGATTCGAATGGTAAAAAAAAAATAGCATTAGAGCGCAACTACATGTCATATATTTCAGCTTTCACAAACTACCTTTAGATGGAATGAGAACCCTGTGAGAGTTCCCCTCCCCTGCTTGGCCACACAGCGACTGCTCTATTTTCTCATCGCTCCCTTTTCTCGGGTGTGGCTCCAGAGGGGAGGAGCCCGCCAACAGCGGCTCGGTTGCAGGTTTCGGGACAGGCGCTTGCTCGGGTGGAGCCGTGACTGGCCTGCTGGCGAACCAATGTCTCACAAGATCTGTTGTCAAACCGGTCATTTTTGCAAGTTCCTGTAACTGCAGCAAGAAAGGCCAGGGATCAGTGCGGCTTGTCTCAAGAATAAGATGTGCACAAAACTTTTTTTTTTCCTAATGGAAAAATGTCAGCTGGAAATTCTGTGCATCTCTTTTAACTGGGTATGGTTTATAGTAGTAGTCTCCAACCCAGTTCTCAAAGGCCCGCTGTGGGGGCAGGATTTCATTCCAACCAGACAAATGACACTTTTCCACCAATCTGGTGTTTTACAATTGCAATCAGTTGA
The DNA here is from genome assembly GCF_030265065.1 of Corythoichthys intestinalis. Classification (NCBI taxonomy): domain Eukaryota; kingdom Metazoa; phylum Chordata; class Actinopteri; order Syngnathiformes; family Syngnathidae; genus Corythoichthys; species Corythoichthys intestinalis. The sequence continues at coordinate 52,820,147 of NC_080396.1, read as the reverse complement.
TTGTGCTAAAACAAGCATCACCTGACTGCAAACTTCATTGGTTCAACTATCTGTTGTGGGTCGGCAGAAACAAAAACCACGACCCACAGTGGGCCTTTGAGGACCGAGTTGGAGACCACTGGTTTACAGCGTCTACAGTGAATGAACTTTGACCCCATCATTTACTTGTTTGTCATCAGTACCTGTGACTCTTCCTGACTGCCATGGCTATCGAAGTGGGCCTGGAGGAAGTGCACGTTCTTCTGGTCAAGCTCTTCCTCCAGAGCCGTGTTCTGGTAGGCCTCCAACCACTTCAGTTGGCTGTTCTTCTGCATGTAGCGACAATCGCCAAACCAGCGCACCACGTCGGGCCGAGGCAGCCCCGTGCCCGAGATGAGCTCGTCGTACTGGGCAGCGCTGGGCCACTGCGTCCGCGCGTAGACTTGCTTGAGCAGGTGCAGTTGCTCTGCAGTTTTCTTACCTCGCAGCGCGGCGGGTTTGGCCACGGGGTTCGTAGTAGATTGAGCACTTCCGGCGTCCTCATCCTCTACTTTGCCATTGGCTTCGGTGACCTTCAGCATCTTCAGATTGATCTTGATGGGGTTGACTTTGGGTTCTCCGGAAGCGTCGTCATTGAGGCCCTCCGCTCCGTTAGCTTCCGTGCCCCCGCCCGATGTCCGCGCCGCTTCTTCTTCTTTCCTTTTTTCAGCTGCTGCTGCTTTCTTCTTCCTCTCGGTGAACCAGTTATGTATCTCCCTTCTGGTCATTTTGGTCTCACTTCGCAGTCTGTCCACTTCTTCTCCTGATGGCTCAGGGTCCTGTGTGAAACTGGCCTCTAGCGCTCTGATCTAAATTCCAAAAACAAAACTAAATCAGACACTTAATAACAAGGTGTAAAATTGTCGCTTTGTAGTCTTGTGCTCACCTGGTGGGGTTCTCTCTCCTTGTAGCGGACGAGTGTGAAATCAGGAGAAGGTGATCTGGGCAGTCTGCGTGATGGCGTGCTAGGCGACGTAGGAGTGTGCGTCAACGTCGGACTGAGAGGAGCAGAATTGTGCTGGGGCGTTTCTGCGGCGGAGTTGCCGCCGCCAGTTTCTGACAGGTCGACGGGTTCGGGGCTGCCTGCCTCTCCGCCACCTTCGCCGCTGCCCGCAGTCGACTTGTTTAGTACACCCGAGCCGGAGCGCGGGCCCTTGAGGTTACGAAGGTGGTAGCGTCGATCGCTAAACCACTTGCGGACTTCGCGCACCGTAAGGCCCGTCAGAGAAATAAGGCGTGCCACCTCCTCTTGGTCGGGGTATGGGTTGCTCAGAAAACTGTCCTTGAGGGTGCCCAGTTGCTCCTGAGATTTTTTGCTTTTGCAAAAGCTGGGGTCCAGGAACGTGTTGATGCCACGGGAGGAACCCACCGCAGGAGACGGCGATGTGGATTTGGAAGAAGGTGATATGGCCTCATCAATTTTTAAGGTGTTGCTTATGCTCACGTCCGCGTCACCCGCGCTGGAAGTTTCGTTTTTGTTGTCGCTACTACTCGTGTCTTTACCCTTCTGTCCGTCATCATCGATTGCAGCACAGCCTTTTGAAGGCTTGCTGTCCGTGACGGCTTTGAGGGGGTTTGTACTCTTGCTGACATCGTTTTTGCTCCTGCTGTGACTTTTCACCTTTGGGTTTCCGCGATGATTGCTCCCCAGAGTGAGGTTAATGACACTGGCTTGACTCTCTTCACTAATAACGTTGCTCGTAGCGCCTCCTCCGCTTCTATTATTTTTACTGCTGCCAATGACGTTGCTTCCTGTGCTGCTGTTGACCGCGGCCCCCACCATGATGCCTGCGCCCTTGTCGGCCGCGGGCGCCGCAGCAGGCCGGGCCTGCATCACAGGCCGGGCCGCCGCCTGCGGCTTGGGTGTCACGGCCAGCGTCACAGGGGCACCGTTGACCTGAATACCGTTGGCGACGACAGGCTGCGCCACAATGACGCTTGCTTGGCTCACAAGCGAGCCCTGCAGGATTTGAGGAATCCCGGTGGTCCCTAGGACTGTGATTGTTTGCGGAGCGGGACTCAGTGACTGGTTGTGTGACCCAGTGGCTGCAGTTTGGATTATGGTATTGAACATCTTCCTCCTGGCCTCTTCGATCTCCTCAGGAGACCAACTGATGCCCTGTTTTAGTCTCTGCGCTGTGAACCAGATCTTGATTTGCTCTTCAGGGAACTTGGTGACCACAGTCAGGTAGCAGAGCTCCGCTTTCGTGGGGTAAGGGAATTTGCTGAAGGAGGTCTTCAAAAAGGAGGAGGAGTCCATAGCGGCGTTGTAGGTAGGGATGCTGCTCAAAGGAATCATCACCTGGATAACAACAGGTGGCAAGATTAACAGATGATTTGTTTTTTTAAAAACACACACACAAAAAAAAAAACTTAAAACTCTTTCCAATAAACACAATGAAAAAAGGATTAACGACTAATTTTTCTAAATCGTGATCTTGTGCACAAATGAAAATACAGTACAGATAATAGGTGATTCGGCCTTTTTGTCCAATTAAGAAATTTTCATCTAATGTAACTTGAGCCAAAAGCAAACTTTCAACTAACTCACAAAGATGCATTAAAAGAAAAGGAAGACAAACAAATAAATTGATGATGGTTACATAATAAGTCAACGTTTTGAGCATGGCGAGGGCAACGCTGCCAGGCATCGACCTTCCTGCATTGGTTGCAAATATAACGGCTCCTAAGGCGGGTCTTTCAGCAGCTGGCTACTGATTTTAATTCCCACGTAGCACATACTGTATAGGTGATTGTTTTACTGCAACGGCCGGCAATTAAGTAGCACACAAACGCAAACACAAGAACAGCCTGCAAGAGAAGTGCTCAGGAATCCTGTCGTTAGGAAAATAAATGAAAGTAGGAAAATTTGTTTAGATATTGACGACTGTATCGAGTGCGTGTAATTTAATAGACAACTACTGTCCAATAGCGTAATTTTCAGACTAGAAGCCGCTACTTTTCCCCTCCTTTTGAATCCTGCGACTTTGTTGATTTATTTGGGTTAATAGCTAATACTTTATTTGACAGTGGTGTCATATGACTGCCATAAGACTGTCATAATTATGACATGACAGTATCATGGGCTTTAATATGTGCTTATGACAGATGTGGTTAAGTGTCATCCAGCAAATTATGTGACTAACTTCATTTATGTCCCGCTTGGATCTTTTACATCCTTTCAAAAGTGAGATAATTTGCCAAATGACACAAAATGACATCTATCATAATCATTCATGAATGCTCATGGCAGTGTCATGTCATAATTATGGTGGTCTTATGACAGTCTTATGGCGCCACTGTCAAATATAGTGTTACCAAACACCATAACTAGCAATAAATGAAACAATTGGAACAGTAACTAAAATAATTAGCACAGAACATGCATTTTGATTGTTATTTACCTCTTTTGCGCTGCAATGCATGCTAGGAGGCATGTTGGACGACAACAGTGTTGACAGCAGGTGGGAGCAGAGGGTGACTGTCTCCCCCAAGGGAGCAGTGATGGCCAAACTAAGTTTCTTGAAGCAATGAAGCTTTGCAGCCAATTGGTTCAAAATTTCATGGTGGTTCATTTGGTCTTCTGACAGTCTTATGATGGCGTTGTCAAATAAAGTGTTACCGGTTAATATCTTTTGGTGTAAACATCCAATAATACAGTGAGGACAGCTGCGGTTTATAGTCCAGTGCGGCTTATCTATGAACAAATGCTGTTTTCATGTCAAATTTGGTGGGTGGCGGCTTATAGTCAGGTGTGCTTTATAGTCCGAAAATTACGGTATTCAAGAGCAACAAAAATTATCAATAATTTTTGGATGAAAAACAAAAAAAGATGCAAATATTCTCCATGTACAGTGGGGCAAATAAGTATTTAGTTAACCACCAATTGTGCAAGTTCTTCTACTTGAAAAGATTAGAGAGGCCTGTAATTGTCAACATGGGTAAACCTCACCCATGAGAAACAGAATGTGGAAAAAAACCAGAAAATCACATTGTTTGATTTTTAAAGGAATTTATTTCCAAATTAGAGTGGAAAAGAAGGATTGTGTCACCTACAAACAAGCAAGATTTCTGGCTGTCAAAGAGGTCCAACTTCTAACGAGGTCTAACGAGGCTCCACTCATTACCTGTATTAATGGCACCTGTTTTAACTCATAATCTGTATAAGACACCTGTCCACAACCTCAGTCAGTCACACTCTGCTGTTGAAGGACACCAGAGACAAAATTGTAGACCTGCACCAGGCTGGGAAGACTGAATCTGCAATAGGTAAAACGCTTGGTGTAAAGAAACCAACTGTGGGAGCAATTATTGGAAAATGGAAGACATACAAGACCACTGATAATCTCCCTCGATCTGGGGATCCATGCAAGATCTCACCCCGTGGCGTCAAAATGATAACAAGAACAGTGAGCAAAAATCCCAGAACCACACGGGGGGACCTGATGAATGACCTATCGAGAGCTGGGACAACAATAACAAAGGCTACGATTAGTAACACAATGCGCCGCCAGGGACTCAAATCCTGCACTGCCAGATGTGTCCCCCTGCTGAAGAAAGTACACGTCCAGGCCCGTCTGCGGTTTACTAGAGAGCATTTGGATGATCCAGAAGAGGACTGGGAGAATGTGTTATGGTCGGATGAAACCAAAATGGAACTTTTTGGTAGAAACACAGGTTCTCGTGTTTGGAGGAGAAAGAATACTGAACTGCATCCGAAGAACACCATACCCACTGTGAAACATGGGGGTGGCAACATCATGCTTTGGGGCTGTTTTTCTGCAAAGGGACCAGGACGACTGATCTGTGTAAAGGAAAGAATGAATGGGGGAATGGGGATTTTGAGTGAAAATCTCCTTTCATCAGCAAGGGCATTGAAGATGAGACGTGGCTGGATCTTTCAGTATGACGATGATCCCAAACACACAACCAGGGCAACAAAGGAGTGGCTTTGTAATAAGAATTTCAAGGTCCTGGAGTGGCCTAGCCAGTGTCCAGATCTCAACCCCATAGAAAATCTGAGGAGGGAGTTGAAAGTCCGTGTTGCCCAACAATAGCCCCAAAGCATCACTGCTCTAGAGGAGATCTGCATGGAGGAATGGGCCAAAATACCGGCAACAGTGTGTGAAAAGCTTGTGAAGATTTCCAGAAAACGTTTGGCCTCAGTTATTGCCAACAAAGGGTACATATCAAAGTATTGAGATGAACTTTTGGTATTGACCAAATACTTTTTTTCCACAAATTCTTTAAAAATGTTAATTTCTGTTGTTTTTCTTTTCCACATCCTGTCTCTCATGGTTGAGGTTTACCAATGTTGATCATTACAGAGTGGGGTGGCATGGCTCAGTGGTAGAGTAGTAGTCCCCCAAGCCAGAGGTTGTGGGTTCGATTCTCCGCCCTGATGAACTCGCCTAAGTGTCCTTGAGCGAGATGCTGAACCCCACGTTGCTGTGTCACCAGTAGGTGCATGGAGAGATAGTGTAACGCGCTTTGACCGCCTTGAAAGGTGGAAAAGCGCTATATAAGTATAACACCATTTACAGGCCTCTCAAATATTTTCAAGTGAGAGAACTTGCACAATGAGTGGTTGACTAAATACTTATTTGCCCCACTGTATAACATACTTTGATCAAAACAATAATTACCTTTGGGAGATTCTTGGTAGATGAGGCATCTGAGGAAGTTGTGGTAGGAGAGGACTGATGCAGGCTTTTGCTCTGAACAGAGATCACCATTTAACGTGTTGGATTTATTTTTTTAAATGAGTAAGTCTGTAAAACTAAACAAGGACTTAGCAAGCCTACCTGTGCGACGGTGGTCTTGATCACCGGTAACGCTCCAGACCCATTGACGATCTGAATTGCTGATGGTAGCGTGACATTGCTTGTTCCATTGTGGACAATTGTGGGCACATGTGTGACTGACACAGTCTCATTTTTTTCAATCTCTTTGGAACTAAACATGGAGTGCCCATCTGAGGAAGGCTGGGACACCACAATCCGTTTAGGCTCCGATTTACCCTTCAGCATCTTCATGATTGGAGTTTTGGTGATGGAAATCTCATTATCTTTGCCCTCCTCAGTCCCACTTACTATAGTCTGCTCTACTACCGCCCTCCTGTCCCTCCTTCTCAACTGAAGAGGGCAGTTAAAGGTGCTTGGGTGAATCCTGGCATTATGCAGTGCCAGGCCCTCAAATTTGAGTGCCGAAAACCCGCAGTTCACACAGAGGAAGCACGGGTCTGAACGGAATTCTGGGTGCCTGGCGTACACGTGGTCCAAGAACAAGTTAAGGTCGAAGGTTTCGAAGTTGCAAGGCTTGCATATGTAGGTACTGGCATCATCTACGGGGAAGTCCGCTACCTCTAGTTTGGGAGCGTCTGCAAGGTTCGGCAGGCAGCGCGCATCTCCTGAAACGGTAGTTTGCCTCTGAAGCACCGGCATGTCCGCTTCAGAGTCCTCCAAGTTTCGTATAATTTTACTAGGGATCATACAAGGTGTCGTGGACTTCCTCTTGCTGGCCATGGTGTGGCTACACGGTGCTTAAATAATTGCGGGTGTGGTGCGATTGGGAGGATAGGTAGTGACTGGTAACCTATAGGCCGGGCGTAGAGGGAGGGAGCGCGCACAGTATGTCCATAGGTCCAATTGGAGCTCTCATGGCGGCCTGGAAATGAAATGTGAAGACAATGAAACATTTATTGTTACAATGACATATAAACATCACGAACTTGTTCAGTCGGTCACCCCACTTTTTTTTTAAGGAGTGTTCCTGTCGGACCCCTTCAATTCCCCTCCCCCATTCTTCTCCATCTCTTTTCTCCTCCATCAAGAAACTCTCCATCCCCACAGGGAGAGCTTTCAAACGAAACGTGCCCCTGCCCTTACACACCTTGACAAAAAAAAAAAAACCCTCAAATATTCAACAGTAGTTTTAAATATCTTTCAAACAGGGCTTAGGTTTGTTGATACCAATGAGCTTATTTAGCCACACAAAATGGCAAGGTTTCCTGGGGAGGAGCATCACCATCCCACCTCCCATCAATCCCTCCCCCAGGCGGAGAGCAGAGTAGCCAGAAATTTGGCAAATGTAAACGGACTGTTACTTGAGATTTATCTAACAGGTAATTACATTACCGTCTCCCAATTTACCGAGAGACTTTATCGGTAAAAATGTCAGCTGTGTGGGATCATTTCACCTTAAAGGACGACAAAGACAAAGAGGAAGAGTGCAACATATGCCACAATAAAGTCAAGCGTGGTGGTAAAGCAGTAAGAAGTTTTAATACAACCAAACTAATCAAGAATTTAGCGAAATACCACCACAAACAATATAAGAAATATGTTACGAAAACCGAAGGCAAAAAGAAAGGTTCTACGCAACTAACACTGGCAGAAACTTTTGCTATGCGTGACAAACTGGCACTCGACAGTCCCAAAGCCCAGGGAATAGTCAAAAAGTCATTGCCGAAGAATTCATTCGGGATGACGAGCCATTATCTCTCGTGAGTAAAGACGCACCATCCAACACTTAGAACCACGGTACAACATGCCCAGCCGTCATTACATCCTTGAGCGATTCGGCTGTGGAAGATTCGAGAACGATTCACAAACATCCAAATTCTGATTGTTGAAATATGTCAAGTAAAGCGGAACTAATACACATCGCCGTCTTCGGGACGCAATGAGAAACGGACCGCATTGCGTCCCGAGAGTAAACATCATGCTTGTCATAGACCCGGGTAATGCCGATGCTCAACTCACGGCTTTAGCTCAACTCATGCCGCTGGATAAAAAACACAAGAATACCTGACTGCTGCTGACAGCCGCTACAAACTACATCAACATCGTTTTACTGTAGATAATAGATATCATATGTATATAGAACTAGATACAAAATGACAGACTCGACGGCGTTGGCAACATTGAAGTAATGAAAACTAGTTGCATTAGTAAACAGCCGCCATCTCAAAGCAGGAGACTTCCATAGTAGGCTGTTGTGAACCTTCCAAGCGAACCTAATTAACTTTTTATCTAAAATACTCCTAAATCGGCAAAATCATGACTTGAATCTATCTTCAAAACAGTTTCAAAACTTTCACATGTCGAAAGTAGACAGAAGGGAAATTATGGAATAACGGGAGCAATTTTAACAACTTTAACAGTTGATTCGCATAATTAAATGAATTGAATGTAGTTTAAAGCTGCTGATAAAGAATGGGGACTTGAGTATTTTATTTACTGTTTTAAAATGTTAACTTGATACTGAAATAGTCGTTTATTTAAACCTGAGAGGCTTTTTATACAATTTTTGTAACTAATGCACGAAACATTTAAAGCATCTAATAGCTTGGGGGGTTTGGGGGATTTTCCACTGAGGTTGTTTGTGTGTTTTGCTTTTTTAAGACAGTTTACAATATTATTTGCACGTTTTACTGACTGACTATGTCATTTCTGTTTGTAATTTATAATGTTTTGTGTTTGTCACTGAATAAACAGGTCAGTTTCTTGTTACCAACCGTTGTGTGTTATTCAAACTCACCTAATTCAGCTGGCTAGTTGTTATCAAGAGTACTAAAACCTTTTTCAACATGAGTCTGCAAACTAAGTAAGGAGGCTCAGATAGGCCGGTATCGGTACTGGCCAGTATCGGTATCGGATCGGAAGTGCAAAAACCTGGATCGGGACATCCCTAGTCACCACAGTACGACATTTAATAAAAATAACATAACTAATGGCTATCTTGCCACAATTAATTGACTTACACAATATCAACTTTTAAAAATTATTGATGCAAGTCATCAAAACAGGATCGACAGGCAGAGATGAGTACATGTATAATTAGATTTAATTTGATTGCATCTAAATTGTGAGTTTTGCCAACTTACATTCTTATTGAGCACTACATTGCTAACTCCTTTTCTCACTAATGACAGCAACAATGGGTCCAACCGCCTGCATTTTTCATTCAGCTGCTGTTTAATTGCGAGTCCGTATCTTTTTGTGCTGTGCGATAGACAGAATTACATAGCACAAAATATCCCAATATTTTTGCTTACAAATACATTCCATTTAGTTTATTTACAAAATTCATTGTTTATATTGACCACACAATTAAATGAATTAACATGGTGAATCCAAACCACCAATGTCCTGTACAGCCAATTTAAGGAATGCAGTAAAGTTCAAAGCAGTGCTTCAAGTAAAGAAAACAATGTCTACCATGTATCCCATAAAAGTAATGCCAAGTGAAATAATAGAAATAAGTTAACAAGATTCTCTGAGTACCTCAAAGTAATTTACCGTAATCATATAAAGGGTATGCAATAATATGATACACTGCGAGAGACATACAGTATATCATATATTGCAATTTTAGCTTCTTTTATGTGTCTTATATTTCAGATGCATTCCTATAAACTGAAATTTTAAGGCAGGCACATATGACAGCACATGGTGTAGCTGTTCTTTTTTTGTAGTTCATTCATCTACTTTCTACAGCACTTATCCTCATTCTGGTCAAGGGTGAGCTAGAGACTATCTGTAAGTTGAATTTAAATTCCTGCTATACTTGACGTCAATGAGTCACTTCAAAAAGCTTCTGTACAGAGTCATGCTGCGATCATGTGACTACCTGGCGCAGTTTAAGAAGTCAAAAGCAGCCAACTGTCAACAGGTTTTTCAATGGATTGGTGAAATAGCTATGTGATTAATGTTTCTCTGACGAACCCAAAAATGATTGGTATTTATTAGTGCGTGCACAATCAATAAAACTACGAGTAGCAGGTGGAATGTATTTCAATCATGGTAGTGCAAGACATGTGTATTCCACTAAATTCGAAGTAAAAACTATGCTGCGTTAAAACTACTTTTATTTTGACGAGCATAATTTACAAAAAAATTACTGAGTAAATGGAACTCGTTACTACCCACCTCTGATGAGGAGGAAGAGATTAAGATGGGTCTCGGCCCTTGATGTGACACCTCATGTGCAGTGGCCAAACCTAACAGACGCTCACTAGCTCACCAGTTTAACTGGTAAATTGAAATGCATCTGAAAGTCCCGCCCTTTATTATGCAAGGCACAATTGCTGCTAGACATGCCGAATCAAAATGTTGGCTATAACAGAAACCTGCCCTTCTCCAAACACTGTCAAGGCCCTTCCTTCTTCTTACTCGTGCCCGCAAAGTAAACAAACGCAAAGTTTATTGCAAAAAAAAAAAAAAAAAGATCACGGTACGTTAGTTTCAGACGACACGTAATGGTCAATCCACGGGGATGCTTACTATTTCACACACCGAATACGCCATCATCAGTTTCTCGCATGCTAAAATGTTACTTCACATCTCTTTAAGAGAGAAATTGAATTGGCTTCCACTTAATCAGAGCTTCATATTTTCTTCCCTCATGATTTGAGCCGTTTGCCACAGCATAATTTGGAATTTAAGGGGTTAACAGGCAACTGCGATTGGTTACTGTCGAAAGAACATGATGCCCCTTGTTCCCTGGTGCACCCCTAGGGAGAGCCGCTACACTTGGCTTGGGCTGTTTTGCCCCTCCTACTCCACTGCCATTCAATTCTGCACCAGGGGGCACCATGCTGCCAAGGCAGACTGGTCACGTGACCGGCACAAAAGCTCTTGGGTGGACAGTCGGTCATCCATTCTGTGGCCGTGTCGGGTGAGACGAGCGGGAGACACTGTTGGGGGATGGGGAGCTGCTTTCGGGGTGGAGGAAGCATGGAGGTGTCTTGGAGAGGAATTTTCCCGACCCCATACCCCCTCCAACGCCACACCCTACCCACCCCCGCTCTTCGACGCCCCTTTTTCGCTCCAAACTACAATCACGTAGCGCTCCACCCCACTTCGCCACCTCAGCCCCGCCACCCCCCCCTTCCTCGCAGTGCTGGCTTAGACTGGAATGTTCCAAGCAAAGAAGCTCCTCAGTCAATGAACAGAAGCCAAATGTAGGCTCTATACATCCATTTAACTCTTTAAGTTCCGGTGACGATGACAGATGTGCAATCATGTGGCTCTTTTCCTCTTTCTGATGTGAATTTAAATGAGTTTGTAACTACTGTACTAGATGTCCAATCCACTGGAACTGGGAGGGCTGCCACCAATAGCTTTCAATGGCAAATACTGTACGTTGGGAAGGAAAAAAAGGAACGTCATAGATGGTGTAAAATTCAGTCCTCAGTATGGACATACAAAATTGACCCACATTTGTAGTAGAGCAAAGTTTGGGCCAATCAAGGTCTACAGGTCTCATCCCAATGAGGATGCAAAGAAATCGCATTACTATGCTGTGAACAAGACACTGTCTCGTTGATTCCAAGTGTATGAACACAATGGCGTCAAACTGGGTGTCACGTGTGGTGGGGATGCAAAGTTTGTGTCTACATGTTAGCATTTGCATGTGTGGGTTTCCTGTGTAAGTCGATGGGAGGCGGGGCAGGCCGAGTGAGGGCACATATGTGCTTACGTACGCATGCGCGCGGGGGTAGCTGCCTGCGAGTGTGTGTGAAGCTTGTTTACGGCGGTCTCTAGGCGGCTCGTTTTTCTTCGCACATCTTCCATTGACACAGAAGTAAATGTTGTCTTCCTGGTTCATAAGGTAATTTTCCACAGAGCCTGTTCGCTGGCCATGCTCAACATGACCTTCCATCCATCGGCCTGACTTCATTGAAGGCCTCCAGTGAATCCACAAAGTATAGGTCAATAGTAGCAAATCTGAATGGATTCCTTAGAAATTAGGCTTGATAGCTTGGTAACAAAAGTATTGGTCACAATTTACTATTACTGATTACAATGCCATCTTGAAGACATGTATGGATGCCAGTTGCTTGTTTATCTCATTTCAAGCTTCCTTGCTTTTTATGTCACGCAGCTACACCCCCTTGCCTGCACTTCCCCTCTAGCCCTCCCTCTGTTCAGTGCTGCTCCTCCTTCTCGTAGCATGTTTGGGCGAGGGAGACAGGACGGCAGCGCCACTGGTGTGTTAGTATCCCCATGGAAACCACCTCCTTCCTACCCTTCTACCCCAAACACTATCCATAGACAGTTCATGAAAACAAAAAGTGTGTGTACCTTACACACGCACACTCACTGTGGTAAGTTTGTAGCGGCATTCCAAGCATCTGGGGACTGCCTCTATTTTAACAGCTCCTACCGACAATGATGGTGTTTCCCAGCTAGGTGTGGTCACTGAGTAAAGTTACTGGCCAGAGATGCTGCTGATTCTTCCTGTTGAGCAAACGCCTGAGTGCCCTTCCAGACGTCTGCCTTGGTTACTTCTCGTCCTCTTCAATCAAGGGATGAATAAAACATCTACCCATGAGCTTGGCCTGCAGCGACCTACTGTATGTCCTGCCGTAACCCTAAAATAAACCCATTTTTAAAGTTTCAAGGCTAGTCTGCTTAACCTCTTTTTGTGTGTCAATTTAAAGATTTTGCGCATTTCTGCCTGTGCTGATGGTCACAACTCTGAGAGATCGGCTTTTATGGCTCACGACTCCGGCACCAGTAAGAATACTACATGTCAGTTTCCTACTGGGCCAGCCCATCCTCTCTGTGCGACTCTCAGGTCATAGAGCAGATGGCTGTGTGGGTTGAGAAGGGCTGCATTGCTGTGGCCTCTGCTGGGGCATGCAGAACTGGGCTGCTGAATAGAGAGTGAGAGAGGGAGAGGGAGAGGAGAGAAGTAAAAAATGGCGTCGCATCGTGCTCTGTGCTGTTCGACCTAAAATGGCTGACATCACAAGCTGCCAACCAGCCAAGAAGAGCACAGGTTGACGGTGCTGACCCGAACCTGCTCACGTCGGGTGTGTGAGTGAATCAGCTTGCTCTTGTCAAGACTGTTCGACTAACGGTTGACGCCGAGCTGCTTGTCAACTTGTCAGAGATACGCGAATAGACCGTCGTCATGGCACAGTGGGAGGGAGGGTGACGTCACTGAACGGGCGGCGTGCTGAAATGACTTCCTCGTAGGAGCTTTTAGTGAAGACTGAGTACATCAAATGAACCAATGTGTAAGGCTAATCTAAGAATTCAAAAGGTTTTTTTGAAACCTGTCATTTATTCATCCTCTGCCAGGTAAAAACTAAATCCCAGGAAAGCAGTATTGGAGAGAGTTAGGTACGTAGTTGCAAGCTCTGCAAGTCTGGGGTAAAGCTGAGTTTTAATAAATTTAGTGGCATGACAGTGATACAACATGCCTTCTCTACATTGAGTCGCGAGCTCAATTGTCGCTGTAGGTGAAATCTTAAATCCCCCAGAGTCACACACTCAAGAAAACAAGACATGATTCATCACCAGGACAACATGCTAACTCATTGTTGACTCTGGTGGCATCATAATCAAGCTACATTAAAAATGGGAGGGAACACACCTAGTAAATAAGACATTCATGTGAAATATGCTTGCTCAAAGTTTCTAATTATGCAAATCGTAAATTTCTTGTGTCTATGTTTTAATGTTTAAAGACACAAAATGACACCGTTTATGAGCCCAGTCATTGCTATGACATCACTTCTAGCCACATACAAACACTTACTTACTTACTTACAGACAGACTCAAACACAGGTGCATGGGACAATGGGTATTACTTAAGTCATGAGAAAAGGAGGGAATCTGGGATCATCACATTTGATTGGCTAAAATATTACTGACATAGATAAAATGCCACTTCTTGAAAATACTGGCTGTTATTTAAGTTTTCTTTCCACTATTACACATCAGTATAATGAAACTGTGTTCTAAATTTATTAATCAAGATTCTTTGCGCTAGGATGTACATGATAAAGGTGTTGTTTGTCCCTCTGACCCTTTCATCACTCCCGTTGAGACGTGTCCCACAGGTTAGAAAAAAATCGCAGTGGGTATAGAAATCGTAGCAATTTGATTTTCTTTATATTATTATTATTTATATCATTTATTTTTTTTGGGGGGGAAGAAGCCGCAGTGAAAGGGTTAAAGCAACACTTGGTAACTTTTCAGTTTTAGTCAATTTTAGTGGGTGGACAAAAGCGGTAGTGTTCCGTATTAAGGAGGACTGCGTTTCCCATGAGGGTCAGCGCTGTGTTTCCCATGAGGACCAGCGCAAACTCGCATGTGCCGGAAAATCATGATGGGCGCCTGCAGATGGATTAAACAACATTTCTGTTTCCAGCGGCTGTGTGAATGATGAAAAGTAATAAGGAAATTAATACAGTTGTGGCTAAACAATAGCATATGACGGTTAGCAACTGTGTAGCTTAGTGTGGCTAACCCCCCCACCCGTCAGCGCAGATGAGTTTGGTTTTTTGGGGAGAATGGGGCTCATGCCAGCGAGAGAAAGCTGGGCCAATGTTTATTCTGTATATCCTGGTAGCTGCCCTTTCTTTACCTCCCCTCCTCACACAAAACTTTTTGTCTCTGTTGCTCTACTATCATTGCAGAATTCGCGCGAAAGCGTTAGCATAGACTTCAGTCTTTATAATGAATGGGGAAAGGGGGAAGCGACGTATGCCGTCAAGCAGTCAGCACATTTGTAGTTTGTTTTTATGTGGCAAGGTTCCTGCCACCGTCCTCAAAGATAATTAGTGCCGGTGAAAGCGATACAGACCCCCTAAAGATATAAAAGAGGTGTCATTCAACTAGTATTCAGTCGACACATCATCACAAATGTTATGAAAATATTTCATAAAACTTATAAAGTTACCTAGTGTTGCTTTAAATAAAACATTTCATCAAAAGCAAATAATGACAATAAAAAGCACAGAAGGTTTAAAGCCCGTTTGCATAAACAGGGCAACTATGCATGTAGTTCTCAATAAACCCATTTAACGATGATTGTTAACTCTTTCAGTGCCACTGATCATCAAATACCATGATAAATCGTATTCGTCGGCCCTTTTAAACTTTTTTTTCCCTGTAAATTTAAGGAAGTTTGTCACTAGTGGACACCCAATCCATTTGAACTGGGAGATAAAACATTCATTGATTTGCTGCCATCCCTCCACTTCAAATGGATTGGAACTATATCCCTGTCAATGGCAGTGAAGTTGATCAAAAACAAGCAGAATTATCATTCTCAAAGTGTGATAAAAGTTACACAGAAGAGTCATTCAATTAATATATAAATATTTATCATTTAAACCTTTATAGGACATTCACTGAACTCATTGGCTGCCATTGACAATGCTAGATGTCAAATCCATTTTGACTGGGCGAGCCCTCAGTCAAAATGGACTCGATGTCTAGCACTGACAATGGCCGTGAAACCATTCCTCCCAGCTTAAATAAATTGTACATCTAGCACTATCAATGGCAGCCAATAAGTTAAATACTATGGAATTAAAAAATATCAACTTTAGAGTGTTTAGGGGGCCATAATCAGAGCGTATTTGTGTTTTTTATTTATTTATTTATTTTTTAATACATGTTTTTTAATTTATAATTTTATTAATATTTAAAAGATTACATAAATGCATTTAAAAATACAACAATGATTAATATTTAAAGAATAATATGATATGCATGTTATCCGGGCAGTTTCCAGCTACAGTAATGCAGCAGTAATTTTTACGAATGAAATGTCTTGTATTTTGATTATCATTACGACGTGACTTGGAGAGCTGTTTTTTTTTTTTTTTTTTTTTTTTAAGTTGGTACAAGTTTTAATACAAAACATTGTAGAAAAGAAAAGACTTAAAGGTTCGAAGCCTATTAGTGAACTTTTCGCGAGTGTTGTGCTCACTTTATTTTATAGCACACAAACGTATTACATAAAAACAATCTATTCTGATCCCAAACTTTTCAGGTTGTTACCACTTATCAGAGTGCACAAATAATAATAAAATAATCTACTTGCGAAATAAATGGAAATCGGAGCAGCTTCGTTTCCATCAGACATTTCTCCTAACGATGCCGACCTTCCTTCCGCTCAAGTTTGGCAAGGCGGAGTGAGTCCCAACTTCGTGGGCACGAAAATAATACTCGTGTTCGAACCTTAGCACCCGGAGTGGGAGGTGGAGGGATGATAAGTCCCCGGCCCGAGAAAAAACCCTCGCCACCCCCCGTCGGCTGTCGCCATTTTAAGCAGGCGACGTACGGTGCAGCTGACCGGCGAAGGTGGACGCGAAGTTGGGCGAAGGGTGAACCGGCTGTGCATATATGGAAGATAAGGAAGCGACACTCACCTCACGCTGTCGACGCACGTCGGTGTGGCAAACCAAACCAAACAAACAAACGAAAAAAAGTTTTCAATGATAGGAGCTCGGCGGAAGCGGTACGCTGCCGGGAGGTCTACGCCTCATTGATGGTAACTTAAAGGTGGAAGCTGCTCGGTCCATCGGCCGTTTGTCAAGACGCTTGGAGCCCGAGTCCTAGCCGCCGCGGCCCCCTCGTCGTTTTGGGCTTGTTTATTTCGAGTGCTTCCAGTGTCAGGAGCAAGCCAGAGGAGGGAAGGAAAATACGGCGGACGCAGAGAGGGAAGAGGCGAACACGTGACGCACACGTCACTGACGGTGGAGTTGGCGTGAGGCGAGGAGAATGCGGTGTCCCCACCGTCAATTTAAGTCCAAACATCGGACGGGCCCAGCTCCAATAGCCCGCCGCTATTAACAGTCCTACA
Organism: Corythoichthys intestinalis; assembly: GCF_030265065.1. Classification (NCBI taxonomy): domain Eukaryota; kingdom Metazoa; phylum Chordata; class Actinopteri; order Syngnathiformes; family Syngnathidae; genus Corythoichthys; species Corythoichthys intestinalis. The sequence goes on along the minus strand of NC_080396.1, from coordinate 52,803,514 downwards.
GTCCTGTTTTGTAGCCATTTACACACCTGTCTCCCCCAGGTGAATTCTCTTAAAGTGACAGAGACTTAAATCCCCGTTGCATTTGTTATTCACTCATTGACAACGACAGACGTCCAATTCATTTAAACTGAGAAGACTGACTGTGTGCTAGTTTTTCAATGCCATTAACGGCACTAGTCGTCTAATCCATTTTGACTTGAAGGGCTGACACTGCCAACCTCTCCCAGTTGGATTGGACGTCTAGCGCCGTCAATGGCAGACAAAGAGTTAAAAACCCAAATGTAAAATATACACATAAAAACTGAATAAGTTCCTTGTGGTTGTAAATTTGTATTCACTTTTTAGTCAAACACAGGACACACCAAACAAAATTTAAGTTCAGTCTTAGCAGATTTGTCCACTTTGCAAGACTTGAATGATGTGTAGTAACTGTATACACACACAAATTACTCAATATCAAGTTATAACTGTTGAACGTGATCAATTTTGCATTATATCATGATACATTTCAACTTGTAACATGCTAAGTGTCACATTTTAATGTGATACTTTTTCACATAAAATCACAAATACCTGGCTTTATTTTATTTACAGTATTTAGAAAAAACAGCATTATTACCAAGTTAGTAACTTTGATTTATAAGACACAAAAATAAATCTGGAAACAATTGCTTTACGAAATTCTACCTTATAACATAATGGAGCAACATGAAAACATGTTATAACGTGAGCTAATTCTGGTATAACGTGAGACATACCACATAAAATGTTAATTTTATTACATAATGTAATCCTAAACTTTTTGTTAAACCTTACTTACACTTGTGAAATTAGTTGAATTGTACAGGCTATCGACCACATTTGGTAGAAAGTCATACTGTTTAGATAAATTCATAATTTTTAAGGATGAATACAATATTTAAAAAAAGGAAAAAAGAAAGTTGTTAACATACAGTCGGGCAAATAAGTATTTAGTCAACCACCAATTGTGCAAGTTCTCTTACTTGAAAAGATTAGAGAGGCCTGCAATTGTCAACATGGGTAAACCTCAACCATGAGAGACAGAATGTGGAAAAAAAAAAATCACATTGTTTGATTTTTAAAAAATTTATTTCCAAATTAGAGTGGGAAATGAGTATTTGGTCACCTACAACAAGCAAGATTTCTGGCTGTCAAAGAGGTCTAACTTCTTCTAACAAGGTCTAACAAGGTCTTAATGAGGCTCCTCTCGTTACCTGTATTAATGGCACCTGTTTTAACTCATTATCAGTATAAAAGACACCTGGCCGCAATCTCAGTCAGTCACACTCCAAACTCCACTATGGCCAAGACCAAGAGCTGTCGAAGGACACCAGAGACAAAATTGTAGACCTGCACCACGCTGGGGAGACTGAATTTGCAATAGGTAAAACGCTTGGTGTAAAGAAATCAACTGTGGGACCAATTATTAGAAAATGGAAGATATACAAGACTATTGATAATCTCCCTCGCCAGGGACTCAAATCCTGCACTGCCAGACGTGTCCACCTGCTGAGGAAAGTACACGTCCAGGCCCGTCTGCGGGTCGCTAGAGAGCATTTGGATGATCCAGAAGAGGACTGATAGAATGTGTTATGGTCAGATGAAACCAAAATAGAACTTTTTGGTAGAAACACAGGTTCTCGTGTTTGGAGGAGAAAGAATACTGAATTGCATCCGAAGAACACCATACCCACTGTGAAGCATGGGGGTGGAAACATCATGCTTTGGGGCTGTTTTTCTGCAAAGGGACCAGGACGACTGATCTGTGTAAAGGAATGAATGGGGCCATGTATCGAGAGACTTTGAGTGAAAATCTCCTTCCATCAGCAAGGGCATTGAAGATGAGACGTGGCTGGGTCTTTCAGCATGACAATGATCCCAAACACACAGCCAGGGCAACAAAGGAGTGGCTTTGTAAAAAGCATTTCAAGGTCCTGGAGCGGCCTAGCCAGTCTCCAGATCTCAACCCCATAGAAAATCTGTGGAGGGAGTTATAACTCCGTGTTGCCCAACGACACCCCCAAAACATCACTGCACTAGATGAGATCTGCATGGAGGAACGGGCCAAAATACCAGCAACAGTGTGTGAAAAGCTTGTGAAGAGTTACAGAAAACGTTTGGCCTCCGTTATTGCCAACAAAGGGTACATAACAAAGTATTGAGATGAACTTTTGGTATTGACCAAATACTTATTTTCCACCATGATTTGCAAATAAATTCTTTAAAAATCAAACAATTTGATTTTCAGTTTTTTTCCACATTCTGTCTCTCATGGTTGAGGTTTACCCATTTGGCAACTACAGGCCTCTCTAATATTTTCAAGTGGGAGAACTTGCACAATTAGTGGTTGACTAAATACGTATTTGCCCCACTGTAGTTGATAATTTTAGTGAAGAACATTGTGATTTTATGAGAGTACTGTATTTTGCTAAGAAAAAGAAGTTATGATCTTAAATATGTACTGGTATGCATTTTATCTGAGTACAAAGTTGTAATTTTAAAAATATAAATTCATTTTTTTTGTATTTATATGCACTGCTATGAAAAAGTAGTCACCTTGTCAAATCCTTCTATTTTTGCATAGTTTTGCCACTCTAATGACTATGACAGATGTAAATATCAGATGAAAATAACTCAAGAAATCACAACATACAATTTTCAAGTGGTAATTGTCTTCACTAGGGAAGAACCTTCCTTAAATTATGAATTAAGAGCAGTAATCATTAACTTTCAAATTCTGAGTTCACCTCCACTGACCACATCCAAGTGCAATTATCTCAAGACCTGTCCAATTTAAAAAAAAAATCCCTTTAATCAGAGTTGTCAGAAAAAGGATAACAAAAGAGCTGTTAAAATTATATCATTATTTAAACAAAGTAATTGACATTGATCAGTCTAGTAAGGATTGCAAAGCAATTTGTAGAAAAATGTATTTTTTTTAAAATATAGAAAGCAAACATATTCCGAAACTATATAGTTTTGAGCGATTTTGTTTTCGCCTGATTTACAAAACAAATACAACACCTACATTATAAAAAACGTTAAACTAATTAGTTTCCAGAGATGTGCATGCATGTTGGACACTTCAGATCTCTGATTTGTAGTCACACAAGGATAACTTTAAGCAATCTAAGATAACAGGTATTGCATGGTGATACCAAGCTATTCCCTTCAACAGCATTTATCAACATAAGACTGACCGCATAAAAAAAACGAAAAACACCTACTGAACAGTGGGTGTTTTCAAGTCCAAGAATCCTTTAGATAATGTCAATGTATGTACTATCGGCATTACAAATGATTCCAAAGTTGCACGAATGAGTCTGAAAACGCATGTGAATGTAGCCCAACTTAAGCTCAAATTCTTTTTTTAAAAATATATGTGACTTAATGATTGTGGTACAAAAACTACCCACTGTACAATTGTCATGAAGTAATGGTATCGCTATACAAACCAAACTTAAAGTTTGTACCAGGCTGTAAAAAGATTTTTTTTGGTGGTGAAATCGGGTGTTTTATAATAGGAATAAAGATTAGATGTCTTGAAGCCAGCCTCCTGTGGCATTCTCTGATACTGCAGGGTTTTAAAACAATTCCAGGGATTCATTTTTCAACCCAAGAGGTTGCCCTTGACTCCAGGATTCAATGGTCAGAGCCACAAATGGGGAAAACATGAAACAGTTGTGAACCGTCCTTCCAACAAAATGTTTTCTTGTCCTACCTATTCTATACAATTACTAGGCAATAGACTTTACTAGACTAGTCTTTACTCACACTAATTAAACAACAACAACAACAACTTATCAATGGGTAGTTTCACAATGATGACTTTTTAACGATTTATTGATCAAAATGATATTTTAAAAAAATATTCGCCAACCTCAAAACTTGAGTTGTCCAATGATATTGGCCAATAAAAGGATTTAAAATAATATCGGAAAATCTCGGTATCAATTGTCAATCGGTGGTCAACTATTCGCATGCCCCTCCACTTTTTCGCTTGCCCCTCAATATGATCGTCTGGTGTGAGGGTGTGTGTGTGTGTGTGTGGGTTGCAAGTGGAAAATTTTCAGGCCCCTCCAGACAACCGTCCAAGAGGCTGGCAGAGATATTTTAACACTTAAACACTATATTACAGCTTTGCGCATAATCTTACCTTTCTATTTGACCCTCCCCTCGCCCAACCTCCCCCACTTTACACCCGCAAACATGTCCCCTTACTGCAGTGCTTTTCAATTATTTTCATGTTATGCCCCCCCAGGAAGACGTAAACGTTCCGCGTACCCCCAACTCTCTGCCGCTACTATAAATATATTGTATATAAAATTATTATTATTATTTTTTTTAATCATTATTATTATTATTATTGTAAGTACACCTCTGCATAGCATTGTTCTTTTTAATATTAAAAGAAAAAAGTAATATAGATCAACTTACAATAAAGTGTAAAAAAAAAACAACAACAAAAAAAACACATCAATGCTGTAAAATAACACTCAAGATAAATTTTTTGACCGTTTGATACTGAAAATTAAAATTTGATAAAATCAAAAAATAGTAATGATTTCAAATTGATTAGCAAAATTAACTAATCAGGATAATATGCTAAACAGTTAGATCGGGAAAAAAATTATTAGAACAAAAACGATAGTGTCATTGGACGGAGGGACAGGTTTTATTTTTGCTGGTGTGGGGTTATTTTGCACTGAGCAACTAGGTATGCCACCTTATATGATTCTGACAGAGCTTGCTGGTTTACTTATGTAACACTGACTAAGCGGGAGGATTGTTGGCAATATTTGGCACGTTTTCGCTGGAAAAACAAAAAAATTCCTGTTGTCCGCTGCGAACATTTTTAGACAAAGTAAACAGACTGATCTTTCCTCGTCTCCCGCTGTACTAAAAGTCAAAGCCAAATGCTACATACACTTCGTCATATTTCCTTGTCTTAGCTTTTCATATCTTTGGTGCTCTTTGCTGTGTGCTCTTGTTTGGTTCAAAAATACTGCGCACATGCTGAAAATGAGAGTGGCACTGCCACCCACTGAGTGGATGTGCAATCACACTTTATTCTAGTACGGCAAAAAAGTATGTTCCCCAAGGTCACACGTGCCACCCCCAGCATTGCTCTGCGCCCCCCTGGGGGGGCCTGCCCCACTATTTGAGAAGTACTGCCTTAGCGGCCCCGGCCCAGTCGCACCACCAGCACCTGCCTAGGTTCTGTCCCTGAACCAGTATGCTTTTCATGCAAGCATGTTATTTCTTTTAACTCTGACAAAATACAGAACACCCCATTTAATCGTTACCTGCACAAAGTTTAACTATTTTAAACATTACACAAGCCAGTATTCTAATCATTGCCTATCCAAATAGCCAAATTTGCCAATTTGTTGGATAAACACAGTCTAATTAAATTCCAATATTTACACACATATTTGATCACACGCTCAGTATCCCCTATACAACTAATTCACAGTGTTAGTAAACGCTAACAATTGCAATTCTATAATAGACAAAACATACGGTGCCGTGAAAAGGTATTGTCCCTTTCTCAAACTCATATTTTTTATTTATTAATTTTTGTTTTGCATTTGCTTGCCCACTCTAATGTTAAAGATGATCAAATAAACATGTTTTTAAGACAAAGACAATCCAAGTAAACTTCAAAGACATCTATTAAATAATGATTTATACATAGGTGTGTGTGGGCGTGTGTGTGGGGGTGTACTTGCGTGTGTGTGGAAGGAACTAATCCAAGTACCTGCCAAGCAACGACTGGCAATGAGTTCAGCAGAACTATGTAGATTGGATATTTTTATCCAAATATTTTGGCCTTCTCATCCATGCAGAATGAATTCATCACACTGCAGGGTTTTTGAGCATGAACCGACTTTTTGAGATCATTCCACAGCTTTTCAATCGGATTTCAGCCTGTACCTTGAGTGGTCCACAACAAACATTCGCACGTTTGCTTGTTGAGTGTTTTCAATTGCGGTCCTCCCGCAGAACCCAAGTGCGCCTCAGCTTTCGGTCGTAATGGCGAACATTCTCCTTCAGGATTTTATGGTAAAGAGCAAAATTCATGTATCTATCCATCAGGGCATGTTGTCCAGGTTCTGAAGTTGCGCCATCTACTACCACTAGGAGATTTAACCTTTAGTATGGTGTTCTTTTTTGGAAACGCTGCACCACATTTTTTTTTAAGAACAGTCTTGGTCAGTGGCGGGGGAAATGGGTTGCGGCAGCACCCACTGGTGTTGGGGAGAAAAGAAAGTGTTTTGGTAGATTCTTTTTTTGTTTGTTTGTTTGTTTAAATAAATCAAGAAATAAAACATTGAAAAAATAGCATATTTAACTTTGGCGATTAAATATATATGTTAATAAGTTTTTTATTTATTTATTTATTTTTTAATCAATAACATGGTCACCACCTGACACCTTGCTTGCTATGAGGTCACACAGATGAGCAGTTACCATGGCGCAAAAACAAATTAGCGATTTTTTTCTTTACAAAACAGCGAAATTTTCTAAAATTCAATTCGTGATCGAAAATGAAGATGTTCATGATAGTTTATAATAGTGCCCAACAAGAAAAGTTAGCTGCAGATTTAGACTGAGAGCTTCAAATAGCTTGCATTGTAGCCATATTATTGTTTGTTGTTGCTGTTGAGCTGCCGCTGTGCAGAGCGCTGTTGGATATTCATTTGCAATTTATTTATGGGAGTGTTGAGAAAATTGGGTGTTAAACCGAGGCTTATTGGACCTTTTAGTTTTCAAAATTTGTTTGTGTGTCATTGCGCCGTCTAGCTGCGGGGATTTGGATTATAATACACGGGCACTTTTATTTCCAATACAAAAACTCCAACACACACTGTAGGTGAAATAGAATGCCGTCTTTGTAGTAGCCTAGTAGTAGTACGGAAACTAACCAGAATGCGTGTGTGCTGCCATGTGCACGCCTTGTATGGAGAAAAAGCGCAAACATGACAAATTTGGACCGAAACGGCTGTTTTTGGATGGGAAGAACAAAATAAGATCCTCGGCACCCCCTGCTGTGAGTGACTTCCAGCGTCCCTAGTCTTGGTGTCGTAGAAGTCTGAGTATGTGAGTCTATGGGGGCAACCTAATAATAACTAAAAATAGATCTATCTGAAGAGGTGAGTGTCCCTTCGTAAATAAAGTAAGAAAAAAAATGATAAAACAAGGTTTTTATTTATTTACTAAATTACAAGTACAAATGATCACGTTACTATGTTTTTGTGTAACCTGATATTGAGAATCGGGCTGTATTTACATTAAAAACCGCTTGATGTCGCTGCATCTTTTCATGAACGCTCACGGCAGCAAAATGCGTGTACGTCGCAGTCTCTGATTGGCTATTGTTGACAGGGGTCAAACTGTTTTGCGCATACTCAATGGACTCTCGAAAGCTAGCGTCTAAAATCTGTCAGATCAGCAGACCGTCTTAACCCGTAATACCTTTTACACATTACGACACGGATTCCATTTACTCGGCGTCGCATACTTACGTATACTTTAAGTTGCTTACAATTGCTGTACCTTGTTTTTCAACGACTGTGGTCTCAAAGAAAAGAAAAGAATGACGAGCAGCCTAAAGCGGAAAGAAGAAAGTCATTTGATGAATGGGGGTGTAAAACAGTCCACATGGAGCAAAGCGTTCAACAGTAATGCAGTTTGGGAGGAGAAGGTCAGCACCTTTTTTTTTTTTTTTTTTTTTTTTTGTTAAATATAAATCACCTGGTTAGTTGTTCATTGCATCAGTCTGATAAAATGATTCGGCCAATGGCCAATTTCCAAGAGTTTTGAATGTTTTAATGGCAGAATTCATTTTGCATGATCGAGGTAATCGTTTTCCTCCCTACTGTGACATTTGCATTAACCCTGTCTTCATCTTCTTCAATGACAAACTCAAAGAAAATGCAAATACCAAGTCAGTAATCTCCAAATATGGCCTATAAGGGTACTCAATGAAGTTACAATAAAATGTCCAAAAACGTAGGTGAATAAATGTAAATAACTGAATAAAGACATGCCAATTGAACATAATTAAAAAAAAAAAATTAAAGTTTCTAATTAAGTCATTAGCTCTAGTTGACTGCAACATCTACTAGTGACTAATTTAAATTCACAGCAGAAGGTTGAAAAGAGCCACATGATTGGGTAGGAGTGGGAACCTCAGAGCACCTCACGATACGATACGATTCGCGATACAAGGCTCACAATAACGATTATCGATATATTGGTCAGAAATTTGATACATGATATTCTACTATAAAACTGTTGAAACGGAAAAAAAAAAAAAAGTTTCAAAATAGAAAAATACTGTTTAAGTCATTTATTAAACAGTGACACCTTTTCTGTGCAACATTGCTGTAAAATATGAATCCACTGCAAATTGTGTACCTGCACATAAACTATAGAGGAAACAAACCACAACCACTGATATCTCTTGGAGAGATCATGATGAATGGCACCCTTAATTTCTTTAAAGTTTTAAATCTTTAAAAAAATAAAATAAAATAAATAAAATTAACAGTGCTGTAAGTCTCAGCAGTTGAACTTGGAGTGGGGCATTGATAAAATTAGTGGGTTTAATTTTATAGTGCACACACTATTAATAATAGTTTTCTTCGTATATGACCTTTGTTGCCAAAAGCATTGGTTTGAACACTTCCACAATCTGCTTCAGCATTTGAGATGTCGGACTTGGTCAGTCACATTCTTCCTCACCTTAAAAACAACAAAATAAAACAAAAAATATTAGTTACTTAATAGCTTTTGAGTTGAAATCCTGATTTTTGTGTGTGTTGGAAATATTGAGAGAATTAAAAAAAATATGAATTTTATGTGTATAAATTAAAAATGTAATAATTACCTATTTTTAATATGTGGACTACATTAATAATCATGCACATCACCTTATATATCTTGGAAGCGATTCAAACCATTTTTATAGCTTATTGTATCATAATGGCAGTAAGAACAGTTTGTGTAGTAAACTAGATGGAAAGTGGTTCTCAAATAATATCAAATCAGTAAATTTATGTAGGCTTGTTTGATATTTATTTTCATCCAGTTTAGTGTCCTGGTTTATATCATTCAACACCAAATGTCATCAAAATAATACATGTAAATTAAAAAATCAATTACATTGCAAAACTTTCTTCCCTCAAGTGATGAAAGCGAATCAGTGAAGAAATCCGGTGTCCACTTCGTCACCAGCTGCGAGTGAACCTTATTTTTGTTAGACAATTCTTGCATACAGCAAAGTCCTTGTTCACCTTACTTCCTTTCTTGTTGGTGTAAAATCTAACATGTGTCCAGTCCACATGTGTGATTTGTAGCAATATTTTTCTCACTTTTTTCTCCACCTGTCTCAGGAAGCTTTATTTTTTTTTCAACCCACTTGGAGCTTCCTCTCTTTTTCTCTAGACGACTTGTGCGCACTTTATCTTCACCGCCACTCTTGAGCGCCCCTAGGGGACCACCAAGGAATTGCTCAACAAACATTGCGCAGTTTACAGCATCCATACTCCATGGTATTGCCAATATGTCAAATAAAAGTATCGATACTTGGCGGGAGCATATCGATAACCGATCGGGTTGCAAAATATCGCGATATATCACTGTATCGAGATATTGTCGCACTCTTATGATTGGGCGTCTATCATTCTCAAGGGCACTGAAAAAGCTAATATTAAAAAGACGCTCTTATGCTATGTGTTAAGGTGGACTCAGACATTGGCACCTTTGTTTCTGTTTTTTTGTACTTCGCAAGCAGCCTTTTAGTGAAGCTGGACTAACACCCAGTTTGTCAGAGAAACTCGGGCATACTGCAGAAAAATTTACTTGATCTTACAGACATGAAAAAGTAACTTCAATGTATTCATTTTGCTTTTAAAAGCCATCCTTAATCAGTGACATCAACTGCCAAGGAATCTTTATTCGGGCTGCCACACCATTATTTTGACAGTTGACTCATTACGGATATATATTTATTAGCAATTAATCAACTAATCGGATCGAGTTTTTCCAGATATGTGCACACACTATTAATAAGCAAAACTAAGCTGATAGTAGACGTCTATTCGACACCTATTCAAATTTTCACCCTGTACCAGTATTTCTAAAATGTTTTAAATTATGTAACTTAAATTCAAGTTGGTACTCTGCGTTTAACTTTAAATTAACATTGTAACCAAAAAGGAAGCATTCTGAAATGTTGGGACTATTGAATACTATAGCTATCTATACATATGACGAGTCATACTATTTTACTCTTCAAAGGCATAAAATATAACAAACACGCTGGACCAAGCACAGCTGCCCGTACCTCCCAGACTACTGCGTCTCACTGCCTCCACTCTGTTGACGTGAATCAACGCTATTGGAAACATACGCAGAGGAGGCAATTTTCAGAGAGCAAGCATGAGTGTGCTACAGCACACTACAAGCTGAAGGCAGTGACGAAGAGCATGCATGCCCTCTACTTGCTAACTCGTAACAAAAAGGCAAATATAAGTTCACAATTGATTAAACAACCTTGATGCACATTTTGAAAAAAAATGCTCTGAGAATCAATAGATACCTATACTGGCCCATGCTACATAACTAACAAGTTTCAAGATGATTGGTTAACGAAAAGCAGAGGAGTAGGACTTAAAAGTTAGTGTCCATAAGAACAAGAAAAACAACAACTACATGAGTGGCAACTTGACAAGCCTTCAGCATGTAAAAGCATAAAAAGACTTAGCAGGCCTACTTTCAAGCCTGAACTATATTGGTAATTCCCATTAGTTTGACCAGCGTCATTGAACAGACCTATCATTATTCTCCGATTCCTCCCAGTCACTACCTGCATGCCCATTTTCATCACAGAAGTACGGTCACCAGTTCAGTCTACTGCCATTCATTTGCTGCAGCATCCTAATTGCAAGTTGACAGCTGATTCAGACTGTCAGCGACTTCTTTAGTCTTCCAAAGACCAGTTCGAATCTTAATCAATTTGGTTGTTCTCTTGTGAATCCATCGAAGTCATCCTTTGTGCAAAGATTGTGTTTTCCTACGATAGACTCAGTATCCCACAATGTTCTGGCATGTAAAAATAGCCAGAATATTGGACAGTTGACCAGAATAGACCAATTAGAGTCTGTTAATAGAACAAACTATGCTAAAATGAATTTGGTGTAGTCTTTACGCAATCAGTGGCTAATTTTTGCTCAACGATGTGGAATGGGTAAGAAATTAGCAAATGGGAATCATCATCTCTATATGGATACCCATCTCAATACTGATACTCCTGAGTGGGGGTTTCCCTGTGTGAAGATTTTACTAAAACAGTAAGGAAATTAGCTATTTTTCTCCTGTTTTGGAGATCGGATGTGACGTCTTATTGGAGTACCTTTTACAAAATGGGGTTTCAAACATTTTATGACATTTATTTTCCGAATGATGGGAATTGACGAGTTTTTTTTAATGGAATGTTTATTGAGGAAATGGAAATTTAGGGAAAAAAAATCACTTAGTGAAATATTTCTGCTTTTTATCTCAGAATTTCTCTGCGACTTCCGACTTTTTACTCTGCCAGGTCAAACGTATAATTTTTTAAGTATTATTCAATAACCGCTACAATTCCAACAAACTAATTTACATGATTCAGTAATAGGAAACTCTGGATATTGATCTATGAGCATTTTACCGTAAATTTGCCATCAAAGTTGATCTGTTTTTTGTTATTGTTTTTGGAAAAATATCTTCCAGGATGAATTTTTAGATGTGATCTACTGGCTCCGGCAAATAATTGCAGTAATCCTTGGAGTCATCTGGGGTGTTGCCCCGTTGAAAGGATTTCTGGGAATAGCCATGTAAGCCTTATTCCACAGCTTAAATTTTTTTTTTTTTTTTACCAGAACCTAGTTCTTCACATGGCTAATTTTCTATTCATGTTTCTAATGTTCTTTTTGCTATGGTAGATTCTGCATCATCAACGCTGGTGTCCTCTATGTATACTTCAGCAGCTTTCAACAAATTGATGAAGAAGAGTATGGTGGAACGTGGGAGCTCACCAAAGAAGGCTTCATGACATCTTTTGCTCTGTTTCTGGTGAAGGAATATTTCATTATGGTTGTGAAAAAAAATGCATCATTTCGGCTTAAAAAAGTAGCAAAGTTTTCTACTGTAAATAATTTACCAAAATGTTGTGTAACCCATCATTCTTGATGTAATCTTTCGCTTATCTACCTGTACATTTGAATTTGAAACAAAAAACGGAAGGGATTTTCCAATGGTCAGCTGCAAATTAGTTTTTTTTATAATGGAAAATAACTAGCAGTGTGGAAGGATCAAATCCCCAAAATCCAGTTTAAAATGGATCTCTTTATAGGACATTGGCAATAAAAAAAATAACTTCGTAGTCGACAATTTAATAATAAATATGAATTGTTTTCAATTATATTATTGTTTGTCCTTCCCAGGTGGTGTGGATAATCTTTTACACAGCTCTACACTTTGACTGAAAAGATTTCAGTGGACACTTTATACGAACATTTGTGTCAAGAAGCAGAAACTTCACAACTTCAAGCGTGCTGACCTGCCCACAAGCAGACTGACTGCTCAGTGTGCTCCTTAATGGGAATAGGTTTTTGAAGATGGACAAATTTGAATCACTTCGTTATTGCTGGGCTGCTTTGTACAGGTCACATCCTTTGTAGTTGTCATTTTCCCTTCCCCTGTGTCATTGTCACCATGTCTAACAAAACACTAGATGCTAAATTACAATGGATCTTTTTTAATTTGTAATGAATCGGATAATTGATAGAAAATGGATAATGTGTGCTTTTCTTTTTGTCCGTATTATCTACTGGAAAACATGCATATTGCCATCTGTGCTGATCTCTTCCCTCCATTTTCAAGATGCAGGTAATATAGCTTGTTTTCCACAGGACAGTGAGTTTGATTGATACTTTTAAGTTTCTTGTGAGATAAATCACACCAATCAGATGCATTAATATTGACATAGTGGGTTATTGTCCTACGATGTGTGTCAAAAACGCTACATGTCTAGGTTCACAAAAGATATATTTCAAATATAAAATTAAACATTTCCCCCTTTTAAAAAAGCCAAACACTTTCTCAACCTTCTCTTGCAAGTCTTCCTGCCCTCCTGGAAAGGTATTCTAAGATCTTCCACCTTGATTTTGTAAACATCTTAAAATTGGCTCCTCCTGATGACACTCGACTTTGAAAATTGGGTGGAAAAAATTTGCTCCATCGCAAGATGTTGTTTTCTGCTAGGTCAAATGCCAATGCTTTGCCTGTTTGTGAGGACTGAAAAAAGCAAGTGGTTTGTTGGCATTCTAATTTATCATCAGGGACACTTATAGTTTAAATATATACTGTACTTTATTATACCAGTCCGGGACGTTTTTTGACACACATCGTATCTGTTTTGCAATTTGTTGGCGATAATTTTATTTGAAGTCTAATATATATATAATTCTAGCAAAGGTTGTGGATGCATTTTAATATTTTTGTAACATGACCCATTTAAACCTATTATACCAGCCCAAATCAAAAAATGTCATTACAGTATTTACTGTGAATCACAAATTGAAAGTCCGAATGAGGAAACTGTTCACAGATGTAAGCTTGTTGGTATATCTAATTGTCACTCATCAATGAATTGACAGTAGAAATAATTATTGTAGCTTCCAGATCAGAGGCTTACAGTTTGTTTTCAATTCAAAGTATTTTATTTTATGAACCCAAATAAACATGCTGTACGTCTATTTTATACAATGTAACTTTGCTCAGTATTATAGTCGGGAACTTTTGTTCTCGGTTATTGCAAAGTTGTAATGATACTGTTAACCTAGATATGCAGCTGGTGTTTGAAACGATTGTGTTTTTTGATCAAATCTTTTTTGGAATCATTAAACATGGCTTCGTTTGGCCTCCATTTTAAAGACTGTTCAGATTTTTCACAGGAACTGAAAATCATCTATTAACCTGCTATTTTTAGAAGATGGAAAAGTAGTGCAACATATTATCTGTGGTTACATTATTTACAGTTGTTAACATTAGGATAAATTTATAGATTATTAAAAATAGCTTGATTTAAGAGGTTTTGATTCTAAGGTAAAGTAAATACATAATTTTAGATGTAATTAAGTGTATATATATATATATATGTTGGGGGGGGGGTAATTTTTTACCCTACTTACATTCACTCAACACGTAATCATAGGCTGAGTTTTACTTTTGTGGCAGGGGGTGCAAAAATGTTGATTACCCGGGAACGCAGTGTCGGCAAAAAATTTAAAGATATATGCTCGGATATTGGCTTAGCCCATGCTCGTACATGCAGGCATCCCAGCTGTGCGGGTGTGTGCGAGTGTGTGTGAGCGCGCGTTTTTCTGTCTTTCCTAGTGGAGAAGTAGACGCCGCATCTGTTTTGACTGAATTTTCCACCCAGGAACATTTATAATAATACTTTGAAAATTAGCGTTTTTTTGTTTGTTTCCCATCATTTTTTAGGGTTAACGTCTTTAGTGGGACAAACTGAAACCATTTTGGCGGTGCTCTCCGACATTGCATGGTCCACATCTTCAATCTTTGGTTCTCGCTCATTAGTTGTTGTTGCTTTTGAAAGCTTGGGTTTGAAAAAAATGAGAAATATCCATCTTGCCTCTTCTGTCCTCAGGTGTTTTTTTGGGGGCAAAGCGAATGACCGTCTCTTAGGGGCTAGTCACATGATCTGTTTGAAAAATAATTTTGACCCATTAAAAAATATTTTTGTTGTTCATTTCATTCATTTTTGATGTTTGTTTTATTGCTGTACAACTTTTATAAACAACATTTTACCGGCAGTCTTAATTTTATATTTATATAATATTACAAAGTCAATTATATGCAATGACATTTTCTGCCACCAGGGTGGCTATGCCCCACGTCTCCACCGTAATTAATCTCCATGTATGCAGGTAATCCGCATTTTAAAGTAACTAAAAGAATCCACAGCACGAGACGTTTTAATTAATGTATTATCATATTTTGAAGCAACACACAAACATGAAAACGACGTTATCACTATACATTAGACTACCAAAGATTTTGAAATTTAACACTCAAATCAGCGATCAAAATATAAGTATGGTGTATATTACTGTGCACTCAATACAGATACAACATACTGTTTTCCTTATAGAAGATTTCGCCGTATTACTTTTCTTGAAGAATTGAACAGTTGCAAGGCAAAGCGAAGCTTGGTGACGTTTTCGATGAGCGGATAATATGTGACGTAGAATCCAAGATGGCGGGTCCCCGTTCCACGATGAAATTTTGGAAGCCGGGTAAGTTCGTTTACATTAATGTTTTGGGCGTCGTTTTTATAACACACTGATCCAAACTCGTAAGCATATAAACAATTTGCCAATGCAATCGGATTTCGTGGGGCATTTTGCGTCAGTTTGCAATCTGCGTGATATCTGCATCCGCCTTTCTAATTCAAACAGGGCGCAAAGTATAGCAGCTCATTAAATGTGGTTATTTGAATTCCAAATTGCATTACTAGTATAGGTCCCGACCGTATCCCATGTGTGCAGGGTCCGAAGCACCCGGGATTTCTGAGGAACGTGAGCTCAACACCGAGATCACCGGCTCCACCGCTGTCTACAATCCCTTTATTTCACTTTCAATAGAGAAGCAACGACAGAAACTACCAGTTTTCAAGGTGTCACTGTCTACTAACAGCACCCAACATGCCTATCCTTCCGTTGGCTTTCACCGACTGTGCCTGACTTGGTGAAATAACTGTCTTTCCAGCATAGAAACAACATCCTGTACTTGCTGGAAACCTTTCAGACTGTCATTATAGTTGGGGAAACTGGATGTGGGAAGACAACACAGATCCCCCAGGTAAGGTTTTTGCAGCATAGTGTTTGTCAACACCAGGGGTGAAAGTGGGCGGGAACGGTCACGAATGCAGTTCCGGTATAAGATTCTGGGCCGGAACGCAGTTCCGGTATACGGTGCTTTGATTTCGAAAATATATATCCGAGTCTGATGATGACGAGTCACGTCAATGTTCGAATCCTAGCAAAACGCCTGGGCTCATTTATCCGTTCAACTGGCTGACATACTGACATGTGATCACCAGAGATAGTTAGCTCTGAATGGTTCAAAAGTGCATGTTTTCTGAAACCGCAAAAAAAAAAAAATAAATAAAAAAAAGGGGCAATGCAACAGAAAATGGATCAAATCTTTAAGAGCAAGCAAAGAGTAAAGGTGGCTTATTTATCATATTTAGTTTTATTTGCTCTGATGGGGAGGTTCAGAACATCTTAGCTGTCAATGTGCACTTTGGACTTATATTTGTTCATTTATGTGAGGCTATTTATTCATTTCCTTATGATTTAAAAAAAGTCAATGCGCGATTTTCAAAATATATTCCATTTCACTCTGCATAATATGACATTTGTACTTATTTTTCTGAATGTATGTTACTTATATCTTTTTTATTAAAAAACACAACAAAAAATGTTTACATTATCTTCAATTTTAATATACATCCTATGTTCTTAAGTAATTAAAATTGAGATTTGGCATTTAGTATGTGAGGAAATGAGGGAAAATAAAAATTAGGAGATGGAGGTTGGGGTTATAGGTCTTTTTGTTAACTTTTAATTTGCAAATCATTGAAAAAATATAATTTTGAATAAAAATCAGTTTTTAATTGTGTTATAGAAATAACTGACCAAAACAGTTCTCTTTGCATTTCAGTAGTTTCGCCCAAAAAAAAAAAAAAACACAAAAAAACCAAATTTCTGGTTCCGTGGCAACCTTCCCGCCAGGGAGTTCCGACAAGAAATTCTAACCACTTTCACCCCTGGTCAACACACCAGTGATTCAAAATCAAAAACTAGTGTGTTTTAATTTACTCTTGGTTGAATATACATGTTGTAATTTTGAAGTAGTACTTAAATGTTAGATGCATGTGGATATGCGCTCTGTGTCGTGTCCTTTGTTCTGTAACATTGATGTCAGTCAGTTCTGCTCATTCTGTAGCTATCTATTTTAATTTATCTCCCTTCTACCTCCCAAGTACCTGCTGGAGGTCGGCTGGGCAGCAGAAGGGAAGGTGATTGGTGTGACACAGCCTCGACGCGTAGCTGCTATCTCTGTAAGAGCTCTGCGGATGTCCTAAAACAGCCATCTCTTCAAGGAAAAGTTTAACACTCAAGGACGTGGATGCTTCAAACACTTTTCCTCTTCCTTGGTGCCAGGTAGCCAGTCGTGTTGCAGAAGAGAGAGGTGCTCGGTTAGGACATGAGGTAGGATACACTATTCGATTTGACGACTGCTCTGACTCTCAAGCTACAAGGATCAAGGTATTCCCTAAAACATGTTGAACTTAAAAAAAAAAAAAAAAAAAAAAAAAAAAAGTATATACATATACTGGTCCTTCTAAAAAAATTAGCATATTGTGATAAAGTTCATTATTTTCTGTAATGTACTGATAAACATTAGACTTTCATATATTTTAGATTCATTACAACTGAAGTAGTTTAAGCCTTTTATTATTTTATTATTGATGATTTTGGCAAAAAAGTCAAGAGAAACCAAAAATCCCTATCTCAAAAAAATAGCATATCATGAAAAGGTACTCTAAAGAAGCTACAAACCTAATCATCTGAATCAATGAATGAACTCAAAACCCCTGCGCAAGATTCCTGAGGCTTTTAAAAACTCCCAGCCTGGTTCATTACTCAAAACCGCAATCATGGGCAAGACTGCCGAACTGACTGCTGTCCAGAAGGCCATCATTGACACCCTCAAGCAAGAGGCTAAGACACAGAAAGAAATTTCTGAGCGAATAGGCTGTTCCCAGAGTGCTGTATCAAGGCACCTCAGTGGGAAGGAAAAAGTGTGGCAGGAAACGCTGCACAACCAGAAGAGGTGACCGCACCCTGAGAAAGATTGTGGAGAAGGGCCGATTCCAGACCTTGGGGAACCTGCAGAAACAGTGGACTGAGTCTGGAGTAGAAACATCCAGAGCCACCGTGCACAGGCGTGTGCTGGAAATGGGCTACAGGTGCCGCATTCCCCTGGTCAAGCCACTTTTGAATCTGAAACAGCGGCAGAAGCGCCTGACCTGGGCTACAGAGAAGCAGCACTGGACTGTTGCTCAGTGGTCCAAAGTACTTTTTTCAGATGAAAGCAAATTTTGCATGTCATTTGGAAATCAAGGTGCCAGAGTTTGGAGGAAGACTGGGGATAAGGAAATGCCAAAATGCCTGAAGTCCAGTGTCAAGTACCCACAGTCAGTGATGGTCTGAGATGCCATGTCAGCTGCTAGTGTTGGTCTATCATGTTTTATCAAGGGCAGGGTCAATGCTGCTAGCTATCAGGAGATTTTGGAGCACTTCATGCTTCCATCTGCTGAAAAGCTTTATGGAGATTAAGATTTCATTTTTTAGCATGACCTGGCACCTACTCACAGTACCAAAGCCACTGGTAAATGGTTTAATGACCATGGCATTACTGTGCTCAATTGGCCTGCCAACTCTCCTGACCTGAGCCCCATAGAGAATCTGTGGGATATTGTGAAGAGGAAGTTGAGAGACACCAGACCCAACACTGTGGATGAGCTTAAGGCCGCTATCGAAGCATCCTGGGCCTCCATAACACCTCAGCAGTGCCAGAGGCTGATTGCCTCCATGCTACGCCGCATTGAAGCAGTCATTTCTGCAAAAGGATTCCCGACCAAGTATTGCGTGCATAGCTGATATAATTAATTGAAGGTTGACTTTTTTTGGATTCAAAAACACTTTTTTTTTGTATTGGTTGGATGAAATATGCTCATTTTTTGAGATAGGGATTTTTGGTTTTGACTTTTTTTGCCAAAATCATCAATATTAAAACAATAAAAGACTTGAACTACTTCAGTTGTGTGTAATAAATCTAAAATATATGAAAGTCTAATGTTTATCATTACATTACAGAAAATAATGAACTTTATCATAATATGCTAATTTTTTGTAGGGGTGCACGATATCCATTTTTTGAAACCGATATCGATAACTTCCTGCTCCTCAAGGCTGATACCGATACGATAACCGACATATATATATATATATATATGTACAGTTGTGGTCAAAAGTTTACATACACTTGTGAAGAACATAATGTCATGGCTCTCTTGAGTTTCCAGTTATTTCTACAACTCTGATTTTTCTCCGATAGAGTGATTGGAACTGATACTTCTTTGTCACAAAAAACATTCATGAAGTTTGGTTCTTTTATGACTTTATTATGGGTTAACAGAAAAGCGAGTGAGAAAAATCAGAGTTAACTGATATAACTGAAATAACTGGAAACTCAAGAGAGCCATGACATTATGTTCTTCACAAGTGTACGTAAACTTTTGAGCACAACTGTATATATAATATTAAAATGTATATTCACCTGAGTTTTTGAATACCTGTAGGTTAAAAATAATAGCGTAGGATTCAGCATAGATTTGCCTTTGACCTAACCAGAATTTTCATGATGACATGAACATTATTATAATGAACAAAACAAAGTCGAGAACAGTTTTCACTTCAAATAAAGTGCCCATATTTTGTTTTATAAATAAATATAATTTGAGTCAATCAGTCAATGTCATTGACAATGTGTTCCCCTGAACAATGAGTATTGAACTAAAACAAACATAAACCCAACAGGTACTCTGCTTTGTGAGCAAATAAATCTTTTGGTGCAACAGGAGAGGAGACTTTTGTGGTCTTGGACCATGAAACAACTTTCTTAACTAGGCAATTATAGGACAGCAAGCCTATCAATATTCAAAAGGCCTCTCAACAACTTGAAAATATAACACTGCAAAATGCAAACATTTGCTAATTCATATAGTAAGGTTTATCATCCAGTGATGGAAAAATATGGCCTCTAGAACAGTATCAAAACTTTGCATACTGGCAAAACAGGAGAGGAAACAAACGCACACAGCCCAATCCACCGACACCGTGCCAAAAACATGATACAGTATATTATCGAGCCTAATAATAATGTTATTGGATTTATTGGGATGACGTCATAATTCCTATTATTGGACCGATAATTATCGAACCGATAATTATCGTGCACCTCTAATTTTTTGAGAAGGGCTATTATATATATATATGTATATACAGTCGTATATAAGTAACTCAATCGCTCATCTTTTTATGTGTCACTGTTCTTCAGTTCCTTACAGATGGTATTTTAATACGGGAAATGATGGCTGATCCCCTGCTCAAAAAATACAGGTAAAGGACTCAGGTTTCCCTTGCCCGGACGCGGGTTACCGGGGCCCCCCTCAGGAGCCAGGCCTGGAGGTGGGGCTCGAAAGCAAGCGTCTGGTGGCCGGGCCTGTCCCCATGGGGCCCGGCCGGGCAGAGCCTGAAAAGGCAAAATGGGTTCCCCTTCCCATGGGCTCACCACCTGTGGGAGGGGCCAAAGGGGACGGGTGCGCAGAGAGTTGGGCAGCAGCCTAAGGCGGGGGCCTTGGCGGTCCAACCCCCAGCTGCAGAAGCTAACTATTGGGACATGGAATGTCACCTCTCTGGCAGGGAAGGAGCCTGAGCTGGTGTGTGAGGCAGAGAAGTTCCGACTAGATATAGTCGGACTCTCCTCCACACACAGCTTGGGTTCTGGTACCAATCCTCTCGAGAGGGGTTGGACTCTCTTCCACTCTGGAGTTGCCCACGGTGAGAGACGCCGAGCAGGTGTGGGCATACTTATTGCCCCCCGGCTTGGTGCCTGTACGTTGGGGTTTACCCCGGTGGACGAGAGGGTAGCCTCCCTCCGCCTTCGGGTGGGGGGACGGGTTCTGACTGTTGTTTGCGCTTATGCACCAAACAGCAGCTCAGAATACCCACCCTTTTTGGAGTCCTTGGAGGGTGTGCTGGAAAGCGCCCCCTCTGGGGACTCCCTCGTTCTACTGGGGGACTTCAACGCTCACGTGGGCAATGACAGTGAGACCTGGAGGGGCGTGATTGGGAGGAACGGCCCCCTCCGATCAGAACCCGAGTGGTGTTCTGTTATTGGACTTCTGTGCTCGTCACCTTTTGTCCATAACGAACACCATGTTCAAACATAGGGATGTCCATATGTGCACTTGGCACCAGGACACCCTAGGCCACAGTTCAATGATCGACTTTGTAATCGTGTCATCGGACTTGCGGCCACATGTTTTGGACACTCGGGTGAAGAGAGGGGCGGAGCTGTCAACTGATCACCACCTGGTGGTGTGTTGGCTCCGATGGCGGGGGAAGTTGCTGGCCAGACCTGGCAGGCCCAAACATATTGTGAGGGTCTGCTGGGAACGTCTGGCAGAATCCCCTGTCAGAAAGAGCTTTAACACCCACCTCCGGCAGAACTTCTCCCTTGTCCCGGGGGAGGTGGG
This sequence comes from Corythoichthys intestinalis, assembly GCF_030265065.1. NCBI lineage: Eukaryota > Metazoa > Chordata > Actinopteri > Syngnathiformes > Syngnathidae > Corythoichthys > Corythoichthys intestinalis. The sequence continues at coordinate 52,782,027 of NC_080396.1, read as the reverse complement.
GGACATTGAGTCCGAGTGGGCCATGTTCCGAACCTCCATTGTTGAGGCGGCCGATCGGAGCTGTGGCCGTAAGGTGGTTGGTGCCTGTCGTGGCGGCAATCCCCGAACCCGCTGGTGGACACCAGCGGTAAGGGATGCCGTCAAGCTGAAGAAGGAGGCCTCTCGGGCCTTTTTGGCCTGTGGGACTCCGGAGGCAGCTGACAGGTACCGGCTGGCCAAGCGGACTGCGGCTTCGGCGGTCGCCGAGGCAAAAACTCGGACATGGGAGGAGTTCGGTGAGGCCATGGAAAACGACTTCCGGATGGCTTTGAGGAAATTCTGGTCCACCATCCGGCGTCTGAGGAGAGGAAAGCAGTGCACTATTAACACTGTGTATAGTGAAGATGGTGTACTGCTGACCTCGACTCGGGACGTCGTGAGTCGGTGGAGAGAATACTTTGAAGCCCTCCTCAATTCCACCGACTCGCCTTCCTTTGAGGAAGCAGAGTCTGGGGACTCTGAGGTGGGCTCTTCGATCTCTGGGGTTGAAGTCACTGAGGCGGTTGGTAAGCTCCTCGGTGGCAAGGCCCCGGGGGTGGATGAGATCCGCCCGGAGTTCCTAAAGGCTCTGGATGTTGTAGGGCTGTCATGGCTGACACGCCTCTACAACATAGCGTGGACATCGGGGACAGTGCCTCTTGATTGGCAGACCGGGGTGGTGGTCCCCCTTTTTAAAAAGGGGGACCGGAGGGTGTGTTCCAATTATAGAGGAATCACACTCCTCAGCCTCCCCGGTAAAGTCTATTCAGGGGTGCTGGAGAGGAGGGTCCGTCGGGAAGTCGAATCTCGGATTCAGGAGGAGCAGTGTGGTTTTCGTCCCGGCCGTGGAACAGTGGACCAGCTCTACACCCTCAGCAGGGTCCTCGAGGGTGCACGGGAGTTCGCCCAACCAGTCTACATGTGTTTTGTGGATTTGGAGAAGGCGTTCGACCGTGTGCCTAGGGGAATCCTGTGGAGGGTGCTCCGGGAGTACGGGGTACCGAGCCCCTTGGTAAGGGCTGTTCGGTCCCTGTACGACCGGTGTCAGAGTCTGGTCCGCATTGCCGGCAGTAAGTCGAATTCGTTCCCAGTGAGGATTGGACTCCGCCAAGGCTGCCCTTTGTCACCGATTCTGTTCATAATTTTTATGGACAGAATTTCTAGGCGCAGCCGAAGCGTTGAGGGTTTCCGGTTTGGTGACCTCAGCATTGCATCTCTGCTTTTTTCAGATGATGTGGTGCTGTTGGGTTCATCAAGCCATGACCTCCAACTCTCACTGGGAAGGTTCGCAGCCGAGTGTGAAGCGGTTGGGATGAAGATCAGCACCTCCAAATCCGAGACCATGGTCCTCAGCCGGAAAAGGGTGGCATGCCCTCTCCGGGTCGGGGATGAGATCCTGCCCCAAGTGGAGGAGTTCAAGTATCTTGGGGTCTTGTTCACGAGTGAGGATGGGAGGGAACGGGAGATTGACAGGCGGATCGGTGCAGCGTCTGCAGTGATGCGGACTCTGCACCAGTCCGTTGTGGTGAAGAAGGAGCTGAGCCAAAAGGCGAAGCTCTCGATTTACCAGTCGATCTACGTTCCTACCCTCACCTATGGTCACGAGCTGTGGGTTGTGACCGAAAGAACAAGATCCCGGATACAAGCGGCCGAAATGAGTTTCCTCCGCAGGGTGTCCGGGCTCTCCCTTAGAGATAGGGTGAGAAGCTCGGTCATCCGGGAGGGGCTTGGTGTCGAGCCGCTACTCCTCCGCGTTGAGAGGAGCCAGTTGAGGTGGCTCGGGCATCTGGTTCGGATGCCTCCTGGACGCCTCCCTGGAGAGGTGTTCCGGGTATGTCCCACCGGCAGGAGGCCCCGGGGTCGACCCAGGACACGCTGGAGACACTATGTCACTCGGCTGGCCTGGGAACGCCTTGGAATCCCGCCGGAGGAGCTGGCTGAAGTGGCTGGGGAGAGGGAAGTCTGGGCTTCCCTGCTAAAGCTGCTGCCCCCGCGACCCGACCCCGGACTAAGCGGAAGATAATGGATGGATGGATGGATGGCATGAATTTTATCATGTATTGTAAAAGCTCTGAAGTTTTCTTCTTTGCTGTCTTGCAGTGTGTTGATGCTGGATGAAGCGCATGAGAGAACCCTGTACACAGACATAGCCATTGGCCTGCTGAAGAAGGTATTACAAAATTGCTTTTGCATTTTTGCACAAAAATCCTTTGCATCCTGGTGGCTTTGGGTTTGCCTGAAATGCAAAACTTTCTGCACCTATTTCACTTTCACAAGCCTTTCAAATAATCTTTATCTTCATCAGATCCAGAAGAAACGTCCAGAACTGAGGCTGATTGTGGCTTCTGCCACTCTGGATGCCAAGGTAACTGCGTCATTAAGATCAAGAGATATGCTGAAGTGGCGAAGAAAAAAATGAAAGTCATTGTCAGGTCGGCTCTTATTGTACTGACAAATGCGATACAGTGCAGTCGTTAACGCCATATTATACATTAATTTAGCCTGTGCGTGCACATTATTTAGTCAAACTGGGCGGTATGTTTCAGAGACAGAACTGTGCTTAAGCTGCCCTAGATAGTGAATCTCCCAGTTACCCATGCACTTTGCATTAGTTTGGGAATGAGCTGTTACTTTCCTATAGTGTTTATGTATCATAGTTTGGCTGGATAAATAATCCGATTGTGTAAAGGGCATTGACTATGGTGTAGGTATGTAGTACAGGTAAAACATTTGGCCTGTTAGAATGGTGAATATAATTCTGTATCAAATTATATAACCTTATAATTATAAGTACCTCAAACACAGAGTTATCTGAATGCAGTTGATTCAATTTCTGTAGATTAATTGCAGGGAAGAGTTTTGTTGCTTAGAGGTAAAAAAATGAATCTCCTTTGTTGTGCTAACAATATAATTCCTTCAACCTAAAGAAATTTCACGAGTTCTTCAACCAGAATGAATCCGGAGATCCCAATAGGGACACATGTGGTATCCTAACTGTTGAGGGACGCACTTTCCCAGTGGATATATTTTACACGCTCAGGTAATGAAACACACACTATGAAGTCTTGAAATGTGACTGCACTGAATGTGTCTGTTTGGTCGTTAGTCCTGTACCTGACTATGTGAAGGCCACAGTGGAGACTGTGATGAAGATACATGAGGCAGAGGATGCTGGGGATGTACTGGCGTTCCTTACCGGCCAGGTTTGAGAATTCTGTTCTTTGATTTCAATTACAGCAATTACATTCTTTTTCAGTTGTAAATGTGAGCAGAAATTTTGTTGCGAGAGGTTAGTTTTACCACTGTTCCTGCAGGAAGAAGTAGAAAAGGTGGTGTCCCTTCTACAGGACCAGGCCAGGTCTATGTCACGACAAGGCATGAGGAAACACCTGCGAATTTTGCCAATGTATTCCGGTTTACCTTACGCTGACCAGATGAAGGTTTTTGAGCGGGTGCCAGCTACAGTTCGCAAAGTAAATGTCTTTAGAACTACTGCATGTTTGTCACCATTGCATTTGAGGATTTTTTTTTATGTGAGTGACATGGTTCCTTTCCTTACTTGAAAAAATGTAAACGTAATAAATATAAATTGTTGTCTGTTATATTCTTGGAAGGGTTAGCAAATAGGCCAAAAAAACAACAATTTTTTTTGTGTGTGTAACTGCCTTTGACACTAAAATGTCTTTGTTTTTTCAGGTGGTGGTGGCCACTAACATAGCTGAGACCTCTATCACCATCAATGGTATCGTTTTTGTCATTGACTGTGCTTTTGTGAAGCTCCGTGCGTATAACCCCAACACTGGCATTGAGTCACTGGTGGTGACTCCTATCTCCAAGGCTTCAGCAAGCCAAAGGGCAGGGAGGGCTGGCCGTAACCGACCTGGAAAATGCTTTAGACTCTACACAGGTTTGTCCGCATAGAAGAATAGTACATTTTATAGTTGTACATTTTATTCAGTGTGTGTATGTGTGTTCATGCAATATTGTATTTTCCCTCAGAGGAAGACTTCGAGAAACTGCCTCCCTCTACTGTGCCAGAGATGCAGCGCACTAACTTGGCCCCGGTTATCTTGCAGCTTAAAGCTTTAGGGATTGACAATGTGCTGCGATTCAGCTTCCTTTCTGTGAGTAGATCACTTTTCATCCACAGGAAAAGGCATAGAGTTCCATAAAGGAGATTAATCATTGCTGTAAAACATGAATCCTAGCCTTCTAGTGTTGAAAGATCTTCCTAAACACGCTGCCTTGAGAATGAGTGCATTGATTTTAATTATTCAAAATTAGAGTTGTTACTTCAAATTATTTTGTCGTTATAAGCAAGAATTTGAGCTACAACTGCACTTCAGATCCACCACTAGGCTGCAGCAAACGTCTCAATATCAAGCCACTGTGAATTCACATTGACAAAATAAGTTGTTTACTTACATTAATAAATCATATAGACGGTGGAAATGAATGCATTGGTTACTGTCGTGTTTTTTGTGATTATTTTCCGTGTTAGCTGGTCGTATGGAGTGCAAATGTTTTCATCCAGTACAATTTCATTATTGTTTTCGAGCTTTCCATTTGTGAAATATAGTTATAACAAGTTAATAGTTTAATACTACGGTATTTTAAGGCTAAAGACCCCTAAGTAAAATGACCAAATTGGTATAAATACTTCATTTATCATTTTACATTATTTATCTTGAAAGTGATTGATTGCTTGATCTTGTTTATTTTTATTTTTTTTTACTTTGGAATTCGTCATTTTAATATTTTCTTTTTTAAATCTACCACATAGCCACCTCCAGCTCAGTCTATGGTTCAGGCTCTAGAGCTTCTTTTCGCTCTCGGAGGTAAGAAATTAAAAGTATAATAGAATGCTCCGTTTCTGTATTTACAGTACTGCATTTTATATTTCTTAATATGATGGCAAGGATATGATGATATCTGAAGTTCTTTCACTGTCCGTTTGCAGGTCTAGACAATTATGGACGTTTGACTGAGCCGATGGGCGTGCGGATGGCTGAGTTCCCACTTAGCCCCATGTTTGCTAAGATGCTTCTAGAGTCAGGCAACTTTGGCTGCTCCAAAGAGATTGTGACCATTGCAGCAATGATGCAGATTCAGAATATCTTTGTTGTACCCCCCAATCAAAAGAAAGCAGCGGTGAGGAGTATAGCAATAAAAAACTTTATTATTAACTGCCAAAGCTGTTTCAGCAATCAACCCTTTTCTGTTACCTCTCCCCGCAGGCCCGTGAGCACAGAAAGTTTGCTGTTGCTGAAGGGGATCACCTCACCATGCTGAATGTGTATGAAGCTTACATAAAGGTACAGTTAGTGTACATTTCCTACATGTTTTCTTGGCGCATTAGGGAGACTGAAATGTGTTGTCTCTATTTGTGTGTTTGTAATGTGCAGCACCAGAAGAGCTCCAAGTGGTGTCAGCAGCATTTTCTCAATTACAAAGGACTGCAGCGTGCCGTGACGGTACGAGAGCAGCTGCGGCGTCTCATGACCAAGTTCAAGGTGGTGTGGACTTCCAGCGAAGGTATATCCACTTAATTTTTAACTGCTGTTTCGTTAACTGCATTTCAAAGCACAGGCTTTCATTGCTTGCTAGTAACAACTTGTATTCATGTTGTTTGCTCCCTCGCAGGTGATCCTGATGTGATCTTACGGTGCATTGTGTCTGGGTTTTTTGCCAATGCGGCACGCTTTCACCACTCTGGTTCCTATCGGTAAACTTTTTTTTTTTTTTTAATTTCTTGAATGCATTACTGATTTGTCCCATGGTGATCGGATAAAAGCTCCATAAGAGCAGCCATTTCTGAGACAACTGTGATGTCAGTTATACACTTGCACAAAAACAGACTTCTACGCAGGGGTAAATATAACAGCTAAAATATAGGCACATACATTTGATAGTTACTGTACCTGTTCAGTGTGACACTGCCTTCGCCTTTTGTTTTTCAAGCAAAACCCATGTGTAAAACAACAATTAAAATGATACATGCTAGTTGTGTGTGTAATTATGTATATCCGCATGGGACAATGAGTATTACTGACGAGTAGGACATACAATCTGAGATACATTTTTGATAGGTTAAAACAGTACTGGCATTTAAAAATATCCTCACACTACTAATGGGCATTTGTGAGAAACAATGGCTTTTATTATGCTTTTCCCCACAACTAAACGTAACTTATAAAAGAAATTATGTGATTTTTCAAATTATTAATACTAATTATTGTCTTTATAATTTATGTAATTTATTATTTATTACAGGATTATTTCCGCTGGGATGAACATTAAAGAAGTGTTGTCTTCTCCTTTAATTTGAGGCACTCAATTAACTTACAAATTTACTCAGCGTTAATGTAAATGTGATGTATGAATGGAAACAAGTAGACACAAAGGTTAAATTTACTTTCTGCTGTCTTGTGTCAGATCATTTCCCTGTCATACAATGCTGGCAAGAAGAGTTAGATACTTTGTACAGCATTTCTAGTCAATAAATAGTAACTTTTTTAGTGCAACGAATTGAAATGATTTAAATTGGATAATTTCCTGTAGCATACTTGATGATCTCTCATGACACATTAGCACAAAACGGTTGTCAATCACTGATCTTGTATATGATCCTATTAATATATTTTTTTCTCTGCCAGGACTTTGCGAGACGATCGTGAGCTTCACATCCACCCAAACTCTGTCTTGTATGGAGAGAAGCCACCCAAATGGTTAGGACATTTTTGTTGACTTCATAAATGTTTTAATTACCAATTTTTTTTTTCTTAAGCTACTGTTGTTTCTTGTGAATGTAGGCACACATAGTTCCAATCCAAGCATGTTTTTTATAGCAACAATCTTCTACCATAGGGTTGTCTTCAATGAAGTGTTGCAGACCAGCAAGTACTTCATGCGAGATGTGACTGCAGTGGAGTCTTCCTGGCTGGTTGAGTTGGCCCCTCACTTCTACAAGCAGGCTAAAGTAAGTCGGAAAAGCGTAGTTACATTGTAATTGACACTTTCTAGTAATTGTATCCCTCTTCAAGCAAAAGATCCTACCTATAATATGTTTCCTCATGAAGTTTTTATTATTAGGTGTAGCACACAAGTCACAGTCGTATTCAGAACATAGACAATGTGAAATGATGAAATCTAATTTTAGACGAGAATATGATCCTGGAATTTTATTAATGCAAGCGAGGTGATTTACGTTTCAAATGGATGACATCATTAGGATAGAAGCAGTTCCTAAAATACCTATTGTGTTTGCAAATTTCTCTGCATGCAGCAGGTGTACTACCAAATTTTGATCTGACCCAGGATAGATCTGCAAATTTAGAAGTTATTTTAAAATTGGTGAAGGAGTGATTGACTCCAGATCACCAGTAACCCTGAACCATGGATGGGTACAATTTTGCATTTCACATGCAAACATTTCTGTCATTCATTTTGTAAGTCAAAATATTTGTTCCTTGCTGGACTCTGCAACTCACTGTCGTTTTAGGTACCGTAATCTGGTCACTAACAGAAGCTTTCTACCTTCTCTTTCAGCATGATTCACTTGGGAGCAAGCGATCCCGCATCCTCTAGATCTCTTCAGCTTTTAGTGCTCCTTATGTAAATAAATACTTCATATTTATTGATCATGTCCACATTGCACAACTGTGACCATGCTCACCCACACTTGCCTTTTCATAGTGATCTCCTATTATTAGATCTGTGTGTGCGCGCGACTGCTGATGAATGTGAGAAGAGGAAATACTTGTACATAGTCAGAGAAGGCCCAGCTCCGGGGAATGCTTGCAGCCATACCTGGTTCTAGGCTTTATTATTTTTTAAGAAGTTGTATTTTTTTAATTGCTGGGTGCTGAACTATGGAAAACATTGAAATGTAAGGACATGCCACAGTTTGACACTCTTTTCTTTATCAATGTATTTTCCTTCTCATAACCTAGGTGCCTTTAGAAATGTTACTGGTAACTTTACTTGCAGTTTATCTTAAATTCTTTAAAATGGTTCCATGATGACACTGTGAAAAGACCGTCTTTACCTTTTGTGAAAGCATTTTACCCAAAATCGAGATTGTTCAGTCGTTTCGCCATTTAGTGCCAGTTACCTTCCTTCATTCGCATGTTACCCGTTTCATTCCTCAATGGATTTTATAAAAACACACGAATAATGTACAAGGAAAGCTGTGTAGACCAAATAGTGCTGTTTGTCGACATGCGACTTAAAATGGAGTTACATGCTTTCAGATGTAGCCTAATGCCTCAAAATAACTAGCATTTATCAATCCTTTTCATTATCTTCTAGCCACCAGAATGTCCACATTGCTTAAATTGGTCGAATTAGCCATATACATTAAAAATGCAGTAATATACTGTAGTTCAATAAATAGGCTTGCCGTAGCGTTACTTCACATTACTGGTTAGTAGTACATGTGCACTTAGAAATGCTTTTTTAATTTTGTTTTTCTATTTTCAGCTAAAATATCTAGAAATCTGTCTATTACAAGTTTGTCATTATATTCAATTTAGAATTTCAGACAGACATGCATGATTTCATGTACCACTGCTGTAATCTGAGCCGTTAAACCAATCACAGCCCACAGAAGCACAACATACGGTAGCTAAGCAAACCACCTATTGCATGTCTGCTGCACATTCATAGAATCATTGCTGGTATGCAAAATTGCCACCTGCCATTTCTTCACATAATCTAATAAATCTGCAATACATGCACCATGCATCAAGTGTCAGTTCTTTTGTTACTTTTTTTTTTTTAATCTGTCCTGTTCAACTGCTTAGACACTGGGAATAGGAATCTGAGTGTCCTTATGGTCCGAACAATTTTAATGTTTCACATGGGAGTTTCAGTTGGACACTATTTAGGCTGTCCACTTGATGTTGCTGTTGGTCGACAAATGCGAATTACCCTCGCATCGCGTTTTTGAAGCTACTGTTTATTGTAATAATTCAGCATTGGATTTTTTGTTGCTGTTGTTGATATTTTGTTGCAATATGAAGAATTAGAAAAAGGTATCCCAATTCATTTCTAAGTCGTCTTACTCTTAAGGTCAATGTTGAAACACGTACACAATGGTGGGAAAAATAACAGCCAGGCCAGGGGCGAGTAATGTGACCAGGCCCCCTAAACCCAAATAGTAAAGATAATCATAACATGATTTAACAACATACACATGCCCACATTGGCGGAGCTGTAAAAATTATGTATGACAACCATGACTTAGATTAAATCAAGTCTTTGAAACAAACCATATACTGTATGTTGACCTCATTATGCTCTAGTTAGTGGAGAGGCTCAACAAATTTAGCCCTGAACCCAAACCATTTGGGTTTGCCCGGTGTACCCAAATGTCAAGTTTTGGACCCCTCTACAATCTGGGCCACTGCTTGGGTGCATCTGCTCTGCCCCTGCACATTCATAAATACATACATTCATCCATCATCTAAGCCATTTATCCTCAAGAGGGTCGTGGGAGTGTTGGAGCCTATCCAGCTCATGATGGGCAGGATATACCCTGAGGTATACCCTTGCCAGCCAATCGAAGGGCACATCGAGACGGACAACCATCCTACGGACAATTATGAGTGTTCAGTCGGCCCACATGCACGTTTTTGGGATGTGGGAGAAAGCCGGAGTACCTGAAGAGAACCCGCACGGGGAGAACATGCACACTCCATACATGGACGCCGGAACTGGGATTGAACCAACAATTTCACTGTGAGGCGGACGTGCTAACCACTCCGCCATCATGCCGGCTTTATAAATAAAATAAAGTATAATTATGGATGTTGCACTTGAAGTCAGTATTGCTTGTGCGTTAATTTTTCAACCAATAAATTGGTACTTTTGTGTAAAACTCTGTAAATCTTATTTGTGATGCAACACTTTGGCAAACACAGTATTCGCTGTATAGTTCTTTTGTACATTATTCAAGGAAACTGCGGGGAAATTAGTTATCTATTGATTAGGAATTAAGTAATTTTGCTTCTGTTAACATTTTAAGAACAGATGACAGCCTAATACTGTAATGGTCCTATTTGAATAATGAGAATATTTTAGAAATACAGTTTTGAACGCTAAAAATACACTAAATTTGATAATATATGATAAATTATAGATAAACACATAAATATGTAGTTAATACACTGATATAAGCACAGTTGATGGCCTGCAAGGCTATTGCATGGTTGTGTGTGTGTGCATATATACATATACTAGTCCTTCTAAAAAAATTAGCATATTGTGATAAAGTTCATTATTTTCTGTAATGTACTGATAAACATTAGACTTTCATATATTTTAGATTCATTACACACAACTGAAGTAGTTCAAGCCTTTTGTTGTTTTAATATTGATGATTTTGGCAAAGTCAAGAAAAACCAAAAAATCCCTATCTTAAAAATATAGCATATTTCATCTGACCAATACAAAAAAGTGTTTTTTGAAAGTCAACCTTCAATTAATTATATCAACTATGCACTCAATACTTGGTCGGGGATCCTTTTGCAGAAATGACTGCTTCAATGCGGCGTGGCATGGAGGCAATCAGCCTGTTGCACTGCTGAGGTGTGATTGGAGGCTCAGGATGCTTCGATAGCGGCTTTAAGCCCATCCACAGTGTTGGGTCTGGTGTCTCTCAACTTCCTCTTCACAATATCCCACAGATTCTCTATGGGGTTCAGGTCAGGAGAGTTGGCAGGTCAATTGAGCACAGCAATGCCATGGTCAGTAAACCATTTACCAGCTGTTTTGGCACTGTGAGCAGGTGTCAGGTCGTGCTGATTTTATGGAAATCTTCATTTCCATAAAGATTTTCAGCAGATGGAAGCATGAAGTGCTCCAAAATATCCTGATAGCAAGCTGCATTGACCCTGCCTTTGATAAAACACAGTAGACCAGCACTAGCAGCTGACATGGCACCCTAGACCATCACTGACTGTGGGTACTTGACACTGGACTTCAGGCATTTTGGCATTTCCTTATCCCCAGTCTTCCTCCAAACTCTGGCACCTTGATGTCTGAATGACATGCAAAATTTGCTTTCATCTGAAAAAAGTACTTTGGACCACTGAGTTCAGTGCTGCTTCTCTGTAGCACAGGTCAGGCGCTTCTGCCGCTGTTTCAGGTTCAAAAGTGGCTTGACCTGGGGAATGCGGCACCTGCAGCCCATTTCCAGCAAACGCCTGTGCACGGTGGCTCTGGATGTTTCTACTCCAGACTCGGTCCACTGTTTTTGCAGGTCCACCCAAGGTCTGGAATTGGGCCTTCTCCACAATCTTTCCTAGGATGCGGTCACCTCCTCTGGTTGTGCAGCGTTTCCTGCCACCCTTTTTCCTTCCCACAGACTTCCCACTGAGTTGCCTTGATACAGCACTCTGGCATGAGCCTATTCGCTCAGAAATTTCTTTCTGTGTCTTAGCCTCTTGCTTGAGGGTGTCAATGATGGCCTTCTGGACAGCAGCCAGGTCGGCAGTCTTGCCTATGATTGCGGTTTTGAGCAATGAACAAGGCTGGGAGTTTTGAAAAGCCTCAGGAAACTTTCACAGGGGTTTTGAGTTAAGTCGTTGATTCAGATGATTATGTTAGTAGCTTCTTTAGAGTAACTTTTCATGATATGCAAATTTTTTGAGATAGGGATTTTTGTTTTTTCTTGACTTTTTTGCCAAAATCATCAACATTAAAACAATAAAAGGCTTGAACTACTTCAGCTGTGTGTAATGAATCTAAAATATATGAAGTCTAATGTTTATCAGTACATTACAGAAAAATAATGAACTTTATCACAATATGCTAATTTTTATAGATGGACTGGTTTATACTATATCTCTATATTTTATGCAGTCAAGAGGCGTACTGTCATTGTCTTCCAACAATGGCCACTAGAGGGCAATCTGAACTAATCTAGCTTTACAAAAATAATTCTAAATAATTTCATAATAACTCAGTACAAAGGTTGACGCTTATTTTATGTTAGTACGTATCTATTTGTATATTATTTTTAAAAAATGTATTTTTTTTTTCCCCCCAGAAAAAAAGTTACAAACATTACTGGGGGGCGGGCGGGGGGGGGGGGGGGGGGGTTAGGGGGGTTTATTTTGCCGTCGTCCCTTGTGTCCGACAGGAGGATTTCAGATTAGTGCTGGTAAAGGAAAGCGAATGCAGGTGGGTTTCACAAATGGCCTACTTGAGCCACAAGAACCCACAGAACAAGCAAACCTCCATGTCGGTTCTTAATAGTATAAATTGATTTGATATACAGTATATAGTCTCGATTCTTGACAGTTAGCCAAACACTTGGCGACACTGCAATTTGTTGCTTACCAAATTGACTTTTGTTTATGCAGTTCCTACCTGGTAATTGAGACGAAAACATATAACCTATCAGTGGCGCCTTCAGAAATTTTTCATGAGGGCACAGATGGGCCACTTAAAATCTTTAGGAGGCACACCAAAACCGTAAGCCATAATTTCCTCTTTTTATTATGTGTTGTAGCAAACAGGCCAGTAGAAAACTATTAGAAAGACTACGCCTATATACAGGGCCGGCCCAGGCCATTTGGGGGCCCTAAGCAAAATAATGCAAAGGGGCCCGTATTTTTGGCCCACCATTTCGTCACAGTATACTATGAAACCCATACATGCAATCCAACCCAAACGTCCATATTTTGTATATTAATCAGATTTTGTTGCACTGTATACTTAAAACTTCTCCCCCCAAATGATTGTCAGTACTTACAGTAGATAGTGCCAAACCTTTTTCTAAAAGAGGAAAGAAAGAAGTTAAGGAAGAACTTTTATTTTTTTAAAGCTTGTAATCAAGTATCAAAACTCACAAAAGTCAAAGCAAACTGTAGTTAAAAAAAAAAAAAAAAAATTGCCAGATTGGGGGCCCCCAAGTGGTCAGGGGCCCTAAGCAGCTGCATAGTCTGCGTATAGGCTGGGCCGGCCCTGCCTATATACAGTATACAGACAGGTTTCTGGGGTACTTCAGCTTTACTTCCGCTTTTCTACTTCGGACTTCCGTTTGACACTTTCTCCAGCTAAAACAACAGTGGAGCTGGAGTGGCATTACTCATCAAAATCCCTCAGAAAAGACCATTTGGAAATGCTGCATCCATCTGCCATCATCCCAACATGGGAGGACAACATGAAGAAATGGCTAAGAGTCGCCACAGCCAAAATAGTTCTGTATTTTATTGATTTAATGGCAGTGGCTGGAAATGCAATCAGGGACCTAAAAAGCTCCGAAGCATCCAGTTGAATGTGATCTAATACGTGAAGATGGGAATTTTGTGTTCATGAAAGCAGATGTGGAACCAAGACAGTGCCACCACAAAGCAATTACAGGTACAATTATGTTCAATTTGACTACAATTCTGTGTTGCGTCACAGCTGAGACACCATTAGCTTTGCATTAGCTCCAAGGACAAAGAATGGAAAACAAACACGTATCTACTACAAGTCATACTTGAGCTTCTTACCCTAAATCAGGGGTGCCCAATCCCGGTCCTCAAGAGCCCCTATCCAGCTTCTTTTCCATGTCTCCCTCCTCTAACACACCTGAATCAACTAATCAGGATCGTTATCAGGCTGCTGCAGAGCTTGGTGATGAGCCAATCATTTGATTCAGGTGTGTTAAAGGAGGGAGACACGGCAAACAAGCTTTGGGCACCCCAGCCCTAAATGCATACACTGCTGGCCAAAATTATTGGTGCCCCTGCAATTCTGGCAGATAATGCTCAATTTCTCCCAGAAAATGATTGCAATTACCAATGCTTTGGTAGTAATATCTTCATTTATTTTGCTTGCAATGAAAAAACAAAAGAGATTGGAAAAAAAAATCAGATCATTATCATTTTACACAAAGCTCCAAAATTGGGCCGGACAAATGTATTGGCACCCTCAGCCTAATTCTTGGCAGCACAACCTTTACACAAATAAACTGCGAACAACCGCTTTCTGTATCCATCAATGAGTTTCTTACAATGCTCTACTGGAATTTTAGACCATTCGTCTTTGGCCAACTGCTCCAGGTCTCTGAGATTTGAAGGGTACCTTCTCCAAACTGCCATTTTCAGATCTCTCCACAAGTGTTCTTTGGGAATCAGGTCTGGACTCATTTGCTGGCCACTTTAGAAGTCTCCGGTGCTTTCTCTCTAACCATTTTCCAGTGCTTTTTAAAGTGTGTTTTGGGTCTTTGTCCTGCTGGAAGACCCATGACCTCTGAGTGAGACCCAGCTTTCTCACACTGGGCCCTACATTATGCTGAAAAATTTGTTGGTAGTCTTCAGACTTCATAATGGCATGCACACAGTCAAGCAGTCCAGTGCCAGAGGTAGCAAAGCAACCCCAAAATATCAAGGAACCTCCACCATGTTTGACTGCGGGTACCGTGTTCTTTTCTTTGATGGCCTCGTTTTTTTCCCTGTAAACTCTATGTTGATGCCTTTTCCCAAAAAGCTCTACTTTTGTCTCCTCTGACCAGAGAAAATTCTTCCAAAACATTTTTGGCTTCCTCAGATAAATTTTGGCAAACTCCAACCTGGCTTTTGTATGTCTCTGAGTCAGAAGTGGGGTCTTCCTGGGTATCCTAACATAGAGTCCCTTTTCATTCTGACGTCCACCGATAGTACTGGTTGACACTGTTGTACCCTCGGACTGCAGGAAAGCTTGAACTTGTTAGGATGTTAGTCGAGGTTCTTTAGCCACCATCCCCACAATCTTTTGTTGAAGTCTCTCGTCAATTTTTCTTTTCCGACTACATCTCGGGAGGTTAGCCACAGTAACATGGGTTTTACACAGGAACATTCAGGTCTTTGGAGATGGACTTGTAGCCTTGAGATTGCCCATGCTTCCTCACAATTTTGCTTCTCAAGTCCTCAGACAGTTCTTTGGTCTTCTTTTTTCTCTCCATGCTCAATGTGGAACACTCAAGGACACAGGACAGAGGTTGAGTCAACGTTAATCCATTTTACCTGGCTGCAAGTGTGATTTAGTTATTGCCATCACCTGTTATGTGTCACAGATAAGTAACAGGTGCTGTTAATTACACAAATTAGTAGTGTTGCACCGATACCATGTTTTGGGCCCGATACCGATACAGATACCTGGCTGTGCAGTATCGGCCGATACCGATACCATTCCGATACCACTCCGTTAGCAAAAACAAAAAAACAAAAAACACACACATATGTGTGTGTATATATATATGTATATATATATATATATATATATATATATATATATATATATATATATATATATATATATATATATATATACACATATATATATATATATATATATTAGGGCTGTCAAACGATTAAAAATTTTAATCGAGTTAATTACAGCTTAAAAATTAATTAATCGTAATTAATCGCAATTAATCGCAATTCAAACCATCTATAAAATATGCCATATTTTTCTTTAAATTATATATATATTCTGTAAAATAAATTGTTGGAATGGAAAGATAAGACACAAGATGGATATATACATTCAACATACGGTACATAAGGACTGTAGTGGGCATTTCACTCTACTGTCATTTAAATCTGTTTATGCTGTTCTCACTCCGAAGCGTCTACTTTTTCCAAAGCTAGACAGCTAGTGAACGACGCCTTAATAATCAGACTTCTTCCTTTTTCATCTGATTTATTAATAAAATGGCCTCAAACCATTGTCCTCTTTAGACCGTCGTAAAACTACAAAAAAAAGTACACAAGCATTGCATTAGCAACAACGTTAGCTTAGCACGCTATAGACCCTACCCACGTGACGTCACAACTCCGCTGTCCTGAATGGTACCGCCCAATTGTCCGTCAAAACATAGTGTTAACCTGTTACGGCTACGTACATTCCTCCTATTTACGGCGTGTTTTTCTGCTCCTTAACATTAATAATCAAAATGGTGAAGGCGTGTGTGGCTGTTGGTTGCACTAACAGAGAAGATGGAAGGAGAGACTTGAAGTTTTACCGTATTCCGAGGGATCCAAAGAGGAGAGCGAAATGGACGGCTGCAATTCGACGTGAAAACTGGGCACCAAAAAATCACCACAGACTATGTAGTAGTCATTTTATATCCGGTAAGATGCATTTAAGATATACTTAGAGGGTTTTGGGCTGACAAATAACCACAATTAAGATCATTGCTAGGCTAATCGCCGACAACATACACGTACGTATGTAGTGAGAGTGCTATCGCTAAACCATATAAACATTAAAAGCCTTAACTCCATTGACAAACGACATGAAATACATTAGACTTGGCAGTGGACGTTAGCAATAACAAAAGATTTTGAATTGAACATTTCGTAACTCACCTTTCCAAGCACAAGATAGATTCCTGCCGAATTTTCGTGGACGAGGACCTGTTTCACCCAACCAGCAACGAAGTATTTATAAGCCTCCAATCTCTTGAAGTTTTTCAAATTTTCGTGAGAATAGGCTGATTTTGTGTGGACAAGATAATATCAGCGTAGCAGATGTCAGGCAGACAGGGCGAAGACAGTGGGTCGAAAAACATCGATTTGGGCATCAAATATGGATCTGGCGACTGTATAGAACGAAGCTTTTCCACATAACGCCTTTTATGCAACACATCCAGTGAGTTTACGGCATCAGAAAGCACCGGGTCTTCCATGAAATGCATTTTAAATTCCTCGATCATGTGCTGAACTAAAAGTGCATGTACTGAATTAACAGTATTTGCAGCATTATCTATAGTCACTGGTATGGATTGATTTGGCCTGCTTAACTTCAGTCATGGCGGTTTCTAATTCATCAATGTAGTATATGGACTACGTGTCGCTCTGGGCTCACGCAGCTAATGGCATGGGATCTAATGTATCACATCTAGGTTGCTATTTGATTATATCTAGTGTGTGCGCGCGAGAGTTGGCATGGGATCTAACATAGTACATCTAGGTTGCTATTTGATGATATCTAGTGTGCACGCTGCGCCGCTTGCTTTCTGGCCACAGAAGTCACTTCTGCTTATTACTGCACAACACATATGATAATCGACTTTCATAAACAGGACGAGTTTGAAGTACGGCGCTCTTAATTTGCCACTCATGGTTCATCATGAAACCATGAGTTTGCGTAGTCTCCCACGGGTTTAACCTTTCTGATCCCAGTGGCTCTCCTGTAGATCCTACTCACCTACGTCACAAAATGGGCGTGTCGCTGTTTCCGGCCGCCATATTGTACCTAATTTTTAGACCTATTCTCATTGTTATCAATTAGTCGAGCAAGTTATAGAGCAATTTATGGAAGTCCCGGTGTTATCTGACGTTGTAAACTCATTGAATGCGTTGCATAAATGGCGTTACGTGGAAAAGCTTCAGTTTATCCATTCGCCAGATCCGTATTTGATGCCTAAATCGATGTTTTTCGACCCGCTGGCTTCGCCTGACATCTGCTATCCTGATATTTACAACTACCTTGTCCACACAAAATCAGCCTATTCTCACGAAAGTTTGAAAAACTTTAAGAGCTTGGAGGCTTATAAATGCTACGTTGCTGGTTGGGTGAAACAGGTCCTCGTACACGAAAATTCTCAGGAATCTTGTGCTCGGAAGGTGAGTTACGAAATTTTCAATTCAAAATCTTTTGTTCTTGCTAACATCCACTGTCAAGTCTAATGTATTTCATATCATTTGTCAATGGAGCTAGGGCTTTTAATGTTTATATGGTTTAGCGATAGCACTCTCACTACATACATATATAATTTGTAATAAATATGAAGTGCGATAGCACTACTCCAGATTGTCCCTAGTTCAATTTATTTTTTGGCTTTTGACCTCAATAGTGAAATTGTAAATTAATTGTATGACAACTGTCTGATTATCCCCTTATAATTATATATTTTCAGGTAGTTCATTCACAACGTCTGAGTGTATGTTGTCGGCGATTAGACTAGCAATGATCTTAATTGTGGTTGTCAGCCCAAAACCCTCTAAATATATATTAAATGCATCTTACCAGATATAAAATGACTACTACATAATCTGTGGTAGTCGTTTGGAGCCCAGTTTTCTCGTCGAATTGCAGCAGTCAATCTTGGTCTCCTCTTCGGGTCTCTCGGAATACGGTAAAAATTCAAGTCTCTCCGTCTATCTTCTCTGTTTTTTGCAACCGACTTCACCATTTTGATTATTAATGTTAACGAGCAGAAAAACACGCCATAATAGGAGGAATTTATGAAGCGCTAATGCATTAACATGACGAGTATACGGACAACATGGCGCGGGGGCGTGACTGTGACGTCACGTGAGTAGGGTCTATAGCTGGCATTAGTTTACACATGCTAGTCGTTTGTGAATACCATGTCAGATGAGCAGTGTAACATCGCGGATATGCGTTGTACTTTACATCCTTAAAATTGAAGACAAAGGAGTTAATTTCGTTTGGTAATTTCAAGACAAAGACATACAAATGTCATGCATCGGGATTTGGGAAGTTAGCTCACGTGGGAAGGACAGTACATTTGCGTTCAAGTGATGCCAGTACATGGTATCGGCGCCCTAAATGTTGGTACTCGTCGATACCGATACCACCAATTTGGGCCGGATCGGCGCCCCCTGACGATACTGGTATCGGTATCGGTGCAACTTTACAAATTAGAGAAGCATCACATGATTTTTCAAAGGGTGCCAATACTTTTGTCCAGCCCATTTTTGGAGTTTTGTGTAAAATGATAATGATTTAATTATTTTCCCATTCTTTTTTGTGTTTTTTCATTGCAAGCAAAATAAATGAAGATATTACTATCAAAGCATTTGTAATTGCAATCATTTTCTGGGAGAAATTGAGCATTATCTAACAGAATTGCAGGGGTGCCAATAAATTTGGCCAGTAGTGTAAATTCAAGTATTAGCAAGTTTTTGTTCGTTTGTTTACAGGTAGAAAATGCTGGCAAGGGTAGACAACTTGATGTGCCTCACAACAACACTTACTGTACATTGATGGACGTATGTCGAGGCTACATGCAATCGGCTTTGATGATGGAAGGCTCGACTTATGCTCCACCTTTGCCAATATTTTTCTAATAATTTTATAAATTTTGATTTATTGACCGGTTTTCCACATGCAAAAAATCGTTTTAAATAAAACAAGAAATGGAATCACGTTGTCCAAAAGTTTTATTGCGATCAATATCTGCAATAATAAAAGAATGACATACTATTTGTGTGTATATGTACTTGTGTGATGAGCTCATAATATCATAACTATAATCTATCCAGATGAAAAATACCTTGTAGGATTTCCTTGTAACAACAAAATTCGTGTCAGCCCTTCTGCATTCGGCAACTGTAATATTATTTGTAATTTTGCCTCACTTTGGTCACTGAAGTGGCCGGCATATCAATCTACACCTCATGTTAACACAGGCTGCGCGGATTGTTAGAATTTTGTCCATGAACAACCAACGACATGATAAGAACAAACACGCAGTCTTTTAGGTGGATCTTTTAGGGTTAAAACTGCGAGCCAAATCCCTATTCTGCTGCTGGTTTCGATTTATGATGAGGTAGACCGTCAACTCGATCCCGAGATCCAACTACGAGCTTTTTAACTGCAGCGACTTTAAGATATGCTATTGGAGCTGGAATTACCGAGGACAGCGGGAGAAAACCCGCCTGGAGGCCGTAATGTCAGGTGAAAGTTTGGCGAGATTCCGGAGCTCTGCTCTCTGATATCACATTCTTGTTTGCTATTTTTCCTAATAATTTTACTGACCTGTTTTGCCCAAAAAAGTTTCAAATAAAAAAAGAAATAGAGTCATGTTGTCCAAATGTGTTATTGCGATCAATATCTGAAATAAAAAAGAATGACATACTATTTTTGTTTATACTGTATGTACATAGCTTGTAGTATTTCCGTGTAACAACAAAATCCGTGTCAGCCCTTCAGCATTCGGCAAATGTAAAAATATTTGTAATTTCACTTAATTTTGTCCACATTTTTGTATAATAATTTTGTCCACGAACGATCAATGAAGTGAAAAGAACAAACGCACAACACAGAAAGTTCTGGAGCTTCGTCTCGGTCGTGTTGAATCCATTTTAGAAGATTCTGTGGGTTCCTCTGGATTGATTTTGCAGTTTTAACTTTGTCAACACAATGGTTACTTCAACCGCAACTCATGTTGTTCTTTCTAAACTGGTTTGGAGCAGACATTTGTCTATAAATTGGCTCGTAACCGTGATGTCATCTGCCACCTATTGTTCTGGAGAATGGCAGACATGCAACATGGTGAAGCGTCATCAAGATTTCCACTCAGGAAGGAGTTTTCAGATTTTTTGCCCCCCCCCATTATCGTTGTTGTATGAACGCCTCTTTAGAGGTCAGATGCACGAGTCCACTTTCTTTAGCATAGAAAAGTTAAACAAGCTCTTCAGTCTGTTTTTTTTCTTTGTCTTTTAAAAACTTTATTCTGTACAATCCTAAATTTAAAATGATCACCGAATGGATCGGATGTGTCCCTTTTAAGAGACTTAATCATATTAGCATCACATTAGCAGTGGGTCTCAGATATTTGAAACACTTCTTTCACAAAGACGATTATCACTAACCGTACTTTTCGGACAATAAGGCGCACCTGAGAAAACGGCATTTGTTAATAGATAAGCCGCACTGGACCATAAGCCGCAGGTGTCCTCACTTTATTATGGGATATTTACACCAAATGATCTTAACTGCTAACAATTTATTTGACTGCAGCATCATAAGACTGTCATAAGAACCTCATAATTATGACATGACACTTTCATGAGCATTCATTATGCCAGATGTCATTTAGTGTCGTGGGCAAATTACGGTATCTCACATTGGAATGGATTTGAAAGATCCAAGCTGAAGATAGAGTTAGTGACAAAATTGACGGATCGCACTTAATGACATCTGTAATAAGCATTAATTAATGCCCATGACAGTGTCATGTCATAATTATGACGGTCTTATGACAGTCTCATGACGCATCCGCGCCCGCCCCCATTTTTGTGTTTATTGCACTGTGCAATTCCTATGTGTGTTGTTGATTACTGTGCAGTCAATTTGCATTGTTTTAAATTGGCACTGATATGCTGTTAACCCTAAACCCTAACCCGAAGTTCAGAATTTTTGACATTAGGATTCATCTTCGAGTTAGCATTGGTTTAATTAATCGGTGGTGTTGATTTGAACAAATTCCATGCAGTTTGTGAGTTATTTGTTAGTTTCTGGGCTCCGGAGCGGCTCAGCTAGCGCGAGTCAATGTTGGTTGAAATCAAGTCTATCGACTAATTACACCACTGCTAACTCGAAGATTAATCAATTATGTGAAAAATTCTGATCTCCCACTTTAAATTCAATTATCGGTAAGTCAATTCCATGCGATGACATTTTTTCTGTTGTCATTGTTAAAGTGAGAAAAATTGGTAAAAAGTAACTGATAAATTACTTTTAAAGTAACTAAGTTATTTTGATAAGAAGTAATCAGTAAAGTAACTTGATTACGTTTTTGAGGCGTAATCAGTAATCACTAATTAAATTAATTTTTCAAGTAATCTGTGACAACACTGCTATTAACCCAAATAAATTAACAAAGAAGTCACAGGATTCAAAGTGAGGTGAAAGAAGTGGTGGCTTATTGTACGAAAATTACGGTATAATAGTACATGCCACTGTTGGTTTTCAGTCCTAAAATATTAAATTATGATATACTAGTATATTACAATATATGTTACCAGTAGGTGGATGGGGATGTAGTGTAAAGCGCTTTGAGGGCCTTGAAGGTGGAAAGGCGCTATACAAGTATAACTCCATTACCATTACCATTATATTATAATATTGTATATGATATATATTATAATATATTGAAAGGCTGAATGTTTAGCACATTTGGCTCACATTTGGGACACTCTGCTTTTGACTTGCTGCGTGAACTTTGCATGTTCACCATCCCCATTATTCCCCATCCCCATTATTTCTCCGAGGTACTATGGCACCCTCCCGTGTTCTAAAAACATGCAAGTTAAGTCCATTGGAAATTTTAAATTATCCACAGGTAGGTTATTTGTTATCTTGCCTGGCTAGGGCGTTTAAACTATACATTTTGCATTCCTCTAGTTAGGGTTGTTCCGATCATGTTTTTTTGCTCCCGATCCGATACCGATCGTTTTAGTTTGAGTATCTGCCGATCCCGATATTTCCCGATCTGTTTGCTTTTTTTTTGCTCCCGATTCAATTCCAATCATTCCCGATAATTTTTCCTGATCATATACATTTTGGCAATGCATTAAGAAAAAAATTAATAAAACTCGGACAAATATATACATTCAACATACAGTACATAAGTACTGTATTTGTTTATTATGACAATAAATCCTCAAGATGGCATTTACATTATTAACATTCTTTCTGTGAGAGGGATCCACGGATAGAAAGACTTGTGACTTTGTATATTGTGACTAAATATTGCCATCTGGTGTATTTGTTGAGTTTCAGTAAATGATACTGCAGCCATTCAACCCAAATGCATGATGGGAAGTGGAACCATGACTGTGCGTAGTGCCACCAATTGATATATCTTCTCAGCGTTGGGAATTAACACATGGTGTTAAGAAAAAGATCAATTGCTACCTTGCTTCCCCACATTGCTTCCCATGATATTCCTAATCATAGGGAGAGGGATTGTAAGGCTTTACCTCATTAAAAAAGGCTCCTAAGTCTGCCTAAATTCACTCTACTCATTCTACGCTGCCTTTTATCTCTCTATATAGGTAAAACGGCGCCATAACAGATTGCGTGAGTCGGTCGTGCAACGCATGCATTAATTGTGTTAAATATTTTAATGTGATACATTTTCAAAAAAATTAATTACTGCCGCTATCGGGATAAACTTGATAACCCTACCTAAAGCCTAAACTAAAGACTCTGGATGAGTGTAACATATTATGTCTGTAACGTTAAAAACAATTAGAAAACGATTTAATTAAAAAATATGTATATATTAAAAAAGGGCAGGGCCGATATTTTTTTGCCGATTCCGATACTTTGAAAATGACGTGATCGGACCCGATCGATCGGCATCCCGATCGATCGGGACATCTCTACCTCTAGTTTCTTTATCGGAACGATTTTATTTTGTGTCAGGGATGATGGGCAATGTGAGTGTTTTCGTTGTCGTTAAACTGAATTACGCTCCTACCAACGTGGCCACACAAAGCACCAACAGGTAATGGCAGACACATCTACATTTGTTTTGTCAGTTGACCTCAGTTGCTTATTAGAGTTGTGTAATCACACTTTTAATGACAATTGGTGGTGTCACTGATAAACGGCATGCATGTGACTCGGATGAGACAACAGGTGGAGTGGTAGTGTGGTTGAATGTTGCTTGTCATATTTTCCTTTGTCCCTAAAAATAATTAACGTGCTTCCGTCCACATCAGAGAATGTTTAACCTGTTTTAAAAGCCCTGATGGGAAAAACAGTCATGCGTTCTTTGTAATTATCCTCTGTTCAAAGTTTATACTTGTTTTGAAAGGAAACAGCAATGTTAATATTTCTCCGCTCACCTAATTAGCAGTTTGTAGTGATTACTGCCCCTTTTGAGCACTTGGTTCTGTTAAGGCCCCTGTTGACCTTGTTAATTAAAAAATGAATTGCATATTCTCTTTGTATATGGTAAGTAAATTTCCCTTATCTTCTTAGTATTAACAATAATTGCCATTACCCACTTTGCTGATAACCCTAGTTAAAAGTTGAACTAACAGACTGAAATATCAATTGTTGGATTTGGCGTTCAAACAAAACATAATTTATGTCAAACTCTTCTAATGATCAATAAATTAAGAAAGCAGCACCAATGTAAACAGTGTTAAATGGAAAAATGTTACTTAAAACTAGGGTTGTACACTTACTGACCGCCACTGAGGGTTTTATCATGGTGACGGAACAAATTCATTCACTTACCTCATTCACTTTTTAGTTGGGCCTAATGTAGTCTGGGAAAAACTGGTGCACACGATTGATGCCAATTGTCAGTATTCACTTATATTACACCCCTCATTTTAAAAATGGAATGATAAAGCAGTAAATTGACTTAAACTCCAAAATGCACAATGCATATTATCAAACAATCAGACCTCTGAAGTACTTTTTATATTTGGAAGCGATGCAATCAGTAGCCTAAGACTCGCACAGGCCTCCAAGGGTGACAAATTGGAAGTGTCGCGGTCTAGTTTATAGCCCTGATCAGGTCAAACGAAAAATATTGGAGGTCTGTGTGAGGAGACAGGCCCGCCTGGTGTAGATAAATGGACTGATCATTTCTTATTGAGAAACAATTCCTAAAAGGTAGTTTACTGTGTGACTGGGGAAGCGGCGAGCTGAGAGCACAACGCGCACCCACTGCTCCCTCCCTGACCCTTCCTCCACTGCCGGAATTAAATGGATAGAGAGAACGCGTGTTTCTGATGGCACTCCTCTGCTAGAGAGACACTCCATTTGTTATGAAGTAGGGGTTCTGATGAAGTGTAGAGAGCTCCTCTTTCTTTTTTCTTGCCCTCCCCCTATCCTTCCTTTTTCAGGCACTACAAGGCCGGCCTTCAGTCTGCTTCGCGTGAAATGGATGGAAGGAGTCGATTGAATTTTACACTCCCCTGGTCATGATTAATGTGTTTGGTGCGGTGTGTCTTGGCAGTTAATCGCCACTACCGCTAGCTGGTGCTCAAACCCCTCCGTATTTGCAGTACGACAACAGCGCAGAGGGATGAGTGGGTCGGGGTGTTCTCTCCTGGCCCACAACCCTTAGAACCTCTCTCTGGTGTTAATAGAAAGTATCTGCTCTTGCCCACTCACTACTTCACGGTCAGTTTCTCTCCACACGCTGTATCTAGTGCTACTTGTCAGGGTGGGCTATAAATGTCAGATTATCACTTAACCCGTTGTTAAAGGTTGAGGGGTTTAATAAAAAGTATCAGGACATTCTCACTCATATTTTACTCTTAGCACTTCATGCCATGTGTGTGCTGTAAATCAGTATTTCCCAAACTTTATTTGGCAAAGACACATTCAGTATTTTTCATTCAGTAAATCTCACGGAAAACACCAAACTAAAATGGCACACTATGACTACAGAGGTAATGAGTATCATTTCAGTTTGCTCACAGATATATTGTGTGTGGAATCCGGTTTAAAGAAGCACAAAGTTGTGATACTCGCAGAAAGTTTGGACTTATTCTGTTATCTGCATAGACATGCAGGTTTAGTGTAGCTTCTGCGATTTAGTGATAAAGCATTTAATTGAGCTGCCCGTTGCTATATTCTCAATTACATTAATATTGTATTATAGCTGTACAAAGATACATTATAAGTAGTAAACAATGGTGTTACCAGGATGGAGGGGTGCGGCAAAAAAAAAAAAAAGCTTCAATGCTCAAGTAGATCGAAATCCAGCGTAGGGCTACTGCACCTTAAAACATGTTTTGTTTTCTCCTTGAGATAACTTGTTGTGATTTGGTCTAAACAAATAAAAGTTGATTTGATTTTATTTGACTTAGAACACATCCATAGCTGAACAGTATCGCCATCAATCAGTGCACATCTCCTCTTGTTCCCCTACCACGAGGTGTCCCCCAGGGTTCAGTTCTTGGTCCCCTCCTCTTCATTCTCTACATCCTCCCCCTTGGCCAAATCATCCGCAAACATAGACTCCAATTTCACTTTTACGCTGACGACATCCAAATGTACATATCCACATTTCACAACTGCCTTAGTGAAATTAATTACTGGATGCAAGAAAACTATCTTCAACTCAACAGTAACAAATCAGACATAATCATCTTCGACCCTGCAGCTCACATCACAGACAGTCAATTTTCTGTCACCATCAACAACCGCACCCTGCCTCTCTCATCACATTCCCGCAACCCAGGTATCATTTTTGACAATAAACTAAGATTCGACCAGCGCGTCAACCACATCACCAGAACTGCCTTCTTCCACCTCAAGAACATAGTCCGTCTTCGCCCCTCCCTCACCTTCTCTGCTGCTGAAACCCTCATCCATGCCTACATCTCCTCCAGACTTGACTACTGTAACCAGGGGTTGCGTTAACCGAATATTTTCCGTCGTTGACTGATTTTTTAAAACGGTGACAGAAAATACTGAAGTCCATGTCATTTTGACAGGTTGCAATTCACACCCCAGACCACAGGGTGGCGAGTGAGCATATTAATTAGCTATTGTCTCTCTTGATGCATGACGTCGTTGGCCTTACTCTGAAAAATGTCAAGGCAACTGAGTGTCCGAAGTTTCTTCAAAAAGCCCCAAAACGACGATGGTGTTGATAAAAGAGGTGAAAAAACAGGGACTGCACAAGCGGGCATGCAATTCAAGTCCATGCGCACCAGGAGGAATGTGTTAGATTCCGTTCAGGCCACAGCAGGTGAACTGTTAATTTCATTGTTCCATATGTAGCCCACCTACTGGGGCCACAGTCAGCTGTTTTTGTCACTGCGGAGAAAAAGTTACATATTCATCTGCATGGTGTGGATTCTCTGTTAAGCTTGTTCGGACAGAATATTAATTTAAAATGAATGAAAACTAAATACTATTGAATATGTTGAAGCGGTATGCAATGTTAAGAGTCTTGTTAGCTCGAATTGCTGTGTCCAGCCGCTGTAGCTCTGCTGCTCTCTGTGAACTCTCTATTCAAGCCGAAACGCGTGCGGCTCTTAAGAGTCTCTGTCACGTGACTGTGTCGTAGCCGGTAACACGCTCGGCCAAATGGACACACAAGTACGGAAGGTGAATTATGCCAAACAAAGGGTCACCACAATGTCATTATCGTCATTTTAAAAATTTAAGTGACGGGTAAAAATAGATTATGACCAGATTTTTATGACCCTGTCAGTCAAAATGACAGACAACGAAAAAGTCTAGCGCAACCTCTGACTGTAACAGCATTCTTTTCGGTTCTCCATCCAAACTTATCAATAAACTACAATATATCCAAAACTCCGCTGCACGCCTTCTCACCCGGACCCGCTATAGGAACCACATTACCCCCGTCCTCCATAAACTTCACTGGCTTCCTATTTCATACAGAATTCAGTTCAAAATCCTCCTTATCACTTACAAAGCACTCAATAACTTGGCCCCTCCCTACCTCACAGACCTTCTCTGTCCCCACACCCCCTCCCGTCACCTCCGCTCTTCTAATGGCAACATCCTCGCACCGCCCCAACTAAGAACACATCGAACTTGGGGGGACAGTGCTTACTCTGTTGCTGCCCCCTCCCTTTGGAACTCAGTCCCTAAACCCATCCGTACCTGTAAAGACCTTCCCACATTCAAAAAACTGTTAAAAACTCACCTTTTTAAACTAGCTCTTAACATATAATTATTTTCTTTATTGTTTTGTTCTGTTCTCGTTGTTTGCTGTTTTTTTGTTCCTACTGTAAAGCGTCTTTGAGCATTGAAAAAAAGCGCTGTACAAATAAAATGTATTATTATTATTATATTATTATAGTATGGACATGCAGGTGACAATTTTTTTTTAGGTAACCAATTGTGGTTCCTCAGTTTTATTATTGCTATTATAGTTATTCTTTGTTCCGCAGCTTCTTTGAATGCTTTATGAGAGTGGAGGATTTATTTAGTTTTAAATTATTATTATTTTTTTCAATTCAAAAGGTGACCCAAGAATTAAAACCTCTATATCTAAGCACATGTACCTCAGTCCAAAAAGGGTGGCTCTATGTCGGTGATGAAATTTTACCCCCAAGTCTTTTCGAGTGAATGAAGAATGGAAGGGTTGATCGACATGCGGATCGGCGGATCACTTTTGGTCACAAACTGTATGGTTACCAAGAAAACAAGAACAGGGATGAAAGCAAACCCAAAAAATGTAGCATTTTAAAGGTCCAAAACCCACTTAGTATCAGCTCCTGAAAATAATCAACACCCATGCCACCAGAGTCATCGATTAATAATTTGATTTTACGACTGGGTGCATAAAAATGTCTAGAGAGCCTGTGTCCAAACACAGGAAGTCAGACATAAGGCATATTTTTACTGACTTCTCCAAAGTAACTCAGCCAACTGAGCCCAAAACTGAAATTTTAAAGCCGTGTAAAATGGAAGTAAACATCAATACATTATTTAAATGGGCCAAAGAGAACCAGCCTGCTAAATTTGAATGAATAAAAACATTGCTAAGAATATGTAATCAGGTCAGAATCTGTCGGTGTACCCGTTGACTTTGCTCAAACCACGCCCTGCTTATATTCCCAGTGTTAATCAACTACTTCTAATTTTTATTACCTGAAGGTTAGGGATGCCCTGCGTCAGATGTTTTACTTCTGACCTGATTTTTCTAGCATATATTTTGCCAATACCAATGTGAGACTGATCCTATACATATATATATATATTTTAGATATTTTAAAAATGATGCAAAAAAGTAGGTACCCGAGTTACGTATATATTTTTATATTTTGGTTTACAAAATTAGCTGCATTACAACAAACTTCCTTTGTCTATCAGATTAAAACACATTAAATAATAATTATATAAAACCCATATAGTTTAAAATCAAAAGCTATAATAAACTCACTTTTGCAGAATAAATCAATGATAATAAAAATATCAAGACAAAAAGTACTTAAAAATGCTGGTGCTAACTTGGGATGACGACTGTGAATGATGTATCATGTTTTTTTGTACTAAAGTGATCTCTGATGGTACATCCTCCAGAAACGCTCTGTTGACAAACATTACACCATGCCTTTTACTATCATCGGTTTATAAAGAGCAGTAGTCTCACATAGCGGGCATTCTTGCCAAAATGTTTGAGTTACAGCAGCCGAAAATTGCGATGGTGCTGAGAACACGCGTGAATACTAGATCAGAGCCTACCTGACCTAATTGGGTACTGTCCGATACTCCAAAAATTGCTGTATCAGGCACTGATACTAGTGAGGATTGGATTCGGACAACACTATTGCAGGAGGTTACTTTGTCTTGCATGCTTTTGATACAAGGAAGCAAGGCTTCCTCAGCATAGATGCGGGGGAAAAGCGTCTCTCGGCCAAATTTTTGGCATGCCTCACTACCACCTCCATGCCAGTGGGGCTCTATCGCAGGGCGTCCGTAAAATGTATGTGCTCATAGTACTTCCCCCCAACACAGCGAGCATTGAGCTCTGCTGACCAAAATGTGATACAGTGGTGCGTGTAAAGTGTACCAGGGAATGGTGCTTCTTTGCTAATAGGTGAATTCGGATGGTGGGCTGTGTGTAAAATGTACCTGTGAATGGAACGATCCTCTATACAGGCGAGCATGGATCCCCGCAGAGTGTTAGTTGCTGCTGCTCTATGCACCGCTTGACTACGGGCCTTTTGGCTGGCGTTGCATTGCGATCTGGTGGCCTGTTCCACCGTGTGTCAATACACAAAGCCCAAATGGCATAAAACACATAAATACCTCAGGAAAGAAGTATTTTGGGGGCTGTAACTTGTAGGTATAGCTCGATGGCCAAGTTTTAAATGAGGAACATAGGCGGAGTTTGACTTTTGGGGCAGGGGGGGCACAACATGTTGATGACCCCGAAACGTAGTGTCAGCAATAAAATTAACTTACAAGAATATTTATAATCATAAGTTGACAATTCGTGTTTTTTGTTTCCCATCATTCTTGAGGGGAATTCTAAATCAGGCTGCTTAGGCAATACTTTTCGCCAAGATTGTCATCCATTGAATATGGTACGCCCGCCGGTGTCATGCCAATGTAGTTACCCCAGTCAAAAATTGTACCCCCTGGGCGAAGCCATATGGAGGTAGATTTGTGTCTTTAGTATTCAACAAAAAAAAGTTGCTTCAATCAAAATATATTTTTCAACCAAAAAAAGTCACTTCATTAAATGAATGTGTTTGAATGAAAAAACAAATTTGAAATTCAAAAAAATGCATTTGAAAGCTATTTTTATTAGATTTTTTTTTTTTTTTAACTCAAATTTTTTTTTTTTTTTTTTGATTGAGGCAACTTTTTTGATTGAAGTAATGTTGATTTTTGTTTGGGCCACATTTTGGCTAGGACATTTTTGTCTTTATTATTCAATCAAAAATGAAGTATATATAAATATATACAGTATATATTTTCAAAAGAAAAATCACTTCAATCAAAACAAGAAAAATTTCAATCATAGAAAAAAGTTTTTGAATGCGAAAAAATATTTGAGATTGAAAAATTTGCATTTTAACACTTAATTTTTCATTGAAAAAGTTTTCTTCGATTGAAGCAATGCTTTTTGTGTTTGGGCCATATTATGGTTAGGACATTTGTGTCTAAATCATTCAATCCCCCCCAAAAGTTGCTTCAATCAAAAAAATTATTTTCGGTCAAAGAAAAAAAACATTAAATTAAAAAAAAAAAAAAATTATATGCAAAGCAAATGACCGTCTAAGGTGCTCGAAAAATAATTTTGACCCATTTTAAAATATATATTTTTGTTCATTTCATTCATTTTTGTTTCAGTTTTATTGCTTTTCAACTTTTATATATATAGGAAAGTCAATTACATGCAATGACACTTTTCGGATACCAGGAGGGCCTGGCCCCCATGGCCCCCCCATAAAATCCAAAAGAGTTGATTAGACTAAATTCAGCAATGCGTTGTTTGGATTCAATGCACATATTTTCAACATTTTTCTTCAAATTTATTTCATGTATTTATGAACAAATGGTAAAATGACTTAACAGGATGTTTTATGATACACCATGCAACAAGAAATTGAAATAAGAACCCAAAGGGCCAGTGGTTTTGGTGTACTGTGTGCTGATTTCTTGGCCCTGCGCACTCTACAAACATTGTTGTCCCCAGTCCTTTGCATTATGTACCAGTGGCAAGGCCTGCAGCATTATATTGTTGTTGTTATATTATGACCTCAAGATAAAAACCTAAAATAGACGATATTTTCCCTTTCAAATTGGAAAACTAAGGGGCAGTTTACATGGCGACTCTGCGACACGAAGACGCAAAGACTGAGTAGCGGAATGGCCTCGCGTGCATATGGTGTCAGCGAAGACGAAAAATTCTGAATCCTGCCTCCAAAGTGGAAGAATTCGATTATGGGGGTCGCAGCGTGTTCATATGAATGGAAACTGCTTTCGCTTCGATGACGTAGGCACTTGCTCATGTCACATAGGCGTGCGCAGCGGTGCTATTCAACAGCAAATGGTGGAACGTCGGCTTTAATTTACTTTTTTAATAATATTTTTAAATTTAGATATGTTGAATGTTTCTATTTGTTGTGCCTTTTGGAGCAAAAGGAAAATGCCATTGCTTGGAGTGGGCGAGCATGTTTTTTTCCGGGCTGAGGAGCTTGGTGGGGTCAAAGTGCATCATTTGCTGTCGACTTGTATGAATACTAAATCGTTTTCATGCGGAACTGCGACATTGATCGAATGGAGACGGAACCATATAAGTGCATATTTGAAATTTTTCGTATTCTTGGAGAGTCACCATGTAAACGGCCCCTAAGACTGTATTTTGATTTCAGTGTGCGGCAATTCAGACGTCTTCAAAGTGTCTGGTGATAAGGTGACACATATTTAATGGCATTAATGGCCGGGAGGAAGAGACTAGATTTACACAAGTGCCTTAGATGAGAGATCAATAAAGAGGTAACTGAGTGGATAAGCCAGACTAAGCAGGAAAGGAGGAGGTTTAATTTTGCATAAATAATGTAGTCCGAGAAGGAGTAAGAGGGAGATAAGGCGAATGCAGTCAAGTGAATGTATCTTCTTATTTCTTTATAGTGTTTCTCAAATATTCATTAGGAGCCTTTTCCTCTTATAATTTCCATAACATAATGACACAAACTTATTTTCCAGAGTCATATTATTAGCACTGAAGATCTGTGTTCCAATAATAACGCAACTGTTCTTCAAACTTTTACTTATTTTTGGAAAAATTGCCATCTACTACCATTTTAATTCGTTATGATTCCTGGGTAATAGCCCCCCCATTTTGCGTTTACATTTCCCTGGTCCCTGCTATTGTCAAATGCTTGCTGATGATATTGTGCAAAGAGGACGGTTTCAAATGGCCTATGTGTAAAATATGTCTTGGAGTTAGGTTTCCTGCTTTACATAGATTCCATTTACTGTACTGTACAGGATCCAGCTTAAAATAATGTTTCGTTCTCAGGCCTCGTGTGTCTGTGTTGAACTACAATAATGAAAGGTCTAGTGCAGGTCTGTGTTTAAGTTAACAGAGGTCCATGGGGGCTGGGTGTGAAATGTTGATGGAGGTAACCTGAGATAAAAACAATGGAAGAGTGACGAAAGGAAGGGATGCCTGAATGAGAGAGAAATCGATATGAAATCAGTGTTTGGGGAGGGCCTGTCGTTTATCAGGTGACTCGGTTAAACAGTGTTAAGGCACTAAAAGTGAGAAAAATATGGGCTCTCCCCGTACTGGTATTGATCATGGAGAAATGGGGTGGCAGAAGGCCGAAGCCACTAATAAAATGAGACATATCTGAGTAGGAATCCGTCAGGGATCGATGGGCTCGTTGATCAAGGCAACATCTTCACTGGAATTGAAGTTTGTTCTGCCGCACTGTAACAGTGTAACCCTTAATGAAACTTATATGATACCCATGGTTAAGGCACATGAACTTAACTTTCAAACTGGACTAGGGTTTAACCATGGTATAGCATCATTATCTCAATAGGTTGTAAAAATAAAGGAGACATTCCTTGCGAAGGATCCTTTAAGAAGCTACAGATCTGTCTGTTTGTCTGTTCATCTGTCTGCCCAGACGGACAAATTCTCATAAATACACAGGTGAAAACTTTTTTTATTTTTATTGGCAATGGCAAGAACTTTTTGTCTCTCTTTTCTCAGTTTTAGCAATGAGCTGTTGGGGGAACAGGGGTTTCCTGTCCATTATACAGTATAGATAATTTTCCTTACTCCCTGCCAATTCTCTTTCCTGTTCTCATTTGTTCATTATCACATCATGTGGGACAACAAAGATTCTCTGGAAATGGAGTTACTTCTGGTAAAAGGGGCATCTTGACCACTGTTTTGTAATCACTATATCTTTCATCGTTACTTGCATAACAACACAAAAACACGGCGATTGGTCATTTCCATTAGCCCACATCTGTTTTTTCTGGATGGCTGTGGTCGCTGCTGTACATTCAATCTGTCAGCATTTTGATGTGTGAACAGTTACAGTATTCAGAGGGATGAAAGGCAGTTTCCTGTGTCAAATAAAAATGCCATAACTAGCAAGTGTTGTTCATTAGTAATGACACTGCACACTGGACTGGGGGATTTAATGATTGATTGATTCTTCAAAAAAAATGTGGAAAACTCGGCTTTGGTTCCGGGTAGGAAGGTTGCATACAATTTGAACAAATGGCAAAAAGTAAAAGTTCGAACTAATCACCAAATGACGGCTATCAGTAGAAGATGGGGACACAGTTTTTTTTTTCTTATTACTTTTTCATTTAACCGCTGTAAGTGAGAAAGTGGGAACTGACTAAGGATGGAGAAGCGTGACAAAATTGCAGAAAATTTGCACTGCTAAACATCAGTTTAATACATGTGGGAGAAAAAAACAGCTGTAGATCACAAGTCACGGCTTAAATTTGACAGCTGGTGAAAAAAAATGTTGGCCTGGCAGAAAATCTTGTAGGTTTTGAGTTTCTTTTTGATGTGTTCCGGTGACCGTTATGAAATCCAATAAAAACTAATTAGGAAATTAGGGGCTGGATCAATAGAATGTGCTCTGGTGGACACGTTATTTTTGCACGCGTGTTTGTTTATGGCAACTCACTTTTGTCCAGGGAGTGTTGCAGGTCTGACCTGGCCAAAGCAATTGTTACTGATAATCCTTTGTGGATTAAGTCTGCTCTACTCTCATAAGGCTGTAATTTATATCTTATTTATCTCTTATTGACTGCAAGTTTCCTAGTTTATGTAAATTTTAAGCGCATTAAGTTTATGTGGTTGTTCATATTATTTGCCTCTCATGTTACGACTAATGTATCACCAGACCAACTTTATTTATTTTATTTTTAATTTTTGAGTTAGTGTGATCACCACAACATGACATAAGGCTATTGCAATGAGAGAGGTGATTCACAATGAGGATTTAGATGCAGTACTAGAAACTATAATGTCCTGTTTTTAATTACGACAGCAAATCTGGCATATGACTAA
This sequence comes from Corythoichthys intestinalis, assembly GCF_030265065.1. NCBI lineage: Eukaryota > Metazoa > Chordata > Actinopteri > Syngnathiformes > Syngnathidae > Corythoichthys > Corythoichthys intestinalis. The sequence continues at coordinate 52,747,754 of NC_080396.1, read as the reverse complement.
GGGAATGACTTACAGTTAAATCTAAACTGATTTTATATCCTTGACAAGGTTAAATCTAATTCAGATTTGTCAAATGGACATACAGTAGTTTCACTTGGAACGGATAGTGAAAATTAGCAAGAGACTTTAAGATTTAGGATATATTGCATTAGATACGCTACTCGAAAGAACAAGATGATTTACTATATATAGTGTGAGAATTTTGGTAATCTGGGAAAGACTCAAAGTAGCACTCCCATGCGTCAAGGGGAGCCAGAAGAGGTGGCTCAGGCATCTAGTTAGGATTTCCCTTGTACATCGGTGTTCCACTAGTGTCCCACCAGTAGGAGGCCTCAAGGGATTTCCCAGGACATGCCGAGGAACACATCAGGATCCGTCAGGAAGAGCTGGATGTAGTGGCTGGGTCAAAGGTAAAGTCCCTGCTGCCACTGTGACCTGACCTCAGATAGGCAAAAGATGGATGGATGGATAGATATTAGATACTTCAATAAAAGTTTTATACTGTTGTTCAATTGTAAACAAACAAAAAAAAAATTCTGCAAATGATTCATATACCTGTTCTCATCAGACAGTATTTGGGAATTACAATTTTTTGAAATGTGTGTTATTTTCATGTAAAAAAATATTTTGAACGTGACCAGGGTTTTACAGCCAGTAAAATACCACGACTAATGCTTGCAGATAACAAGTTCATAATGAACTACGAGTGCCCGATTCGCTTCCTAAACATTTCATCAGCCCAGAACCATGAAAAGCACAACCGAAGAGCGTGCATGCTGTCTGCTGGCAAACAAGCAACCTACAGGCAACAATAATTCCACAATTAATTAATGCAATTAATCAGCTCTGAGATAAAAAAAAAAAATGAAGTTGTGCTCTGAGAATTGATGAATGAACATCCCTACAATGTGCATACTAAATTTCATTGTGATCCGTCTATGAATAAAGGAGGAGTAGCAGTTTTAATTTTGCAAGTAATTGAGCTAATGAGCCCTGAGACAAAAAAAAATTGTTCTCCATGGACTGATACGTACATGTATACCTATAAAATTTCATTCTGATCCATCCACAAATAATGGAGTAGTAGCAACATTAATTAGTGTCCTAACCTAGAAGAACAAGAAGAAGAACAAGTTAGTGAGAACTTGAGACTTCCCTCCAGGCAGTCTAATTCTGCGTTCGGACCAGCTGCGTTTTTTTCTCATCGTGCCATGGGTTTCAATATAAAAGAAATGTAATCCCCGTGGAAGGGTGACACGCCTCAGGCATGACTCGATGTGGTAAGCCGTGCGACATTGTGGGGCGCGTCTTATCTGGTCAACCTGGCGACATCGAATGAATTTCTGCGCCGCAGAAGAGATTGCTGGGTTGATCTTTCTGCGACAGATATCAGCAATGACGATGAAGCAGCCAATCAAATATGTGTTCTCATTCACGTACACCCGCAACATCCAGTCATCAAAAGTACAAAAGCGGAAAGAAAAAAAAAATTGGACTACGAGAATAGTCAAAATATTACAAGATTAAAGTCGTAATACATTGTGATATTACAAGAGAAATTTTTTTAATGGTAATGGTAATGGGAATGTTACAAGAATAAAGTCGTTTAGCTGCTTATTTTCACAATCGTAAAATTAAATTAAAGTCGTTAAATTACTTATTTTTACTAGGGCTGTCAAACGATTAAAATTTTTAATCGAGTTAATCACAGCTTAAAAATTAATTAGTCGTAATTAATTGCAATTCAAACCATCTCTAAAATATGCCATATTTTTCTGTAAATTATTGTTGGAATAAAAAGATAAGACACAAGACGGATATATACATTCAACACACTGTACATAAGTACTGTGTTTGTTTATTATAACAATAAATCCACAAGCTGGCATTAATATAATTAACATTCTTTCTGTTAAAGGGATTCACAGATAGAAAGACTTGTAGTTCTTAAAAGATAAATGTTAGTACAAGTTATACAAATTTTATATTAAAACCCCTCTTAATGTTTTCGTTTTAATAAAATTTGTAAAAATTTTCAATCAAAAAATAAACTAGTAGCTCGCCATTGTTGACGTTGCCGAGCGGTGACGTCGCATAGGCTCCCTGCCGATCTTCCACAATGTCTCTAACTACGTAAGGTAGTGACTGAAATACACCACAAGGTGTCAATGGCGAGTTTTAAATTACTTAGAAATCAAGCCAATGAGTGTGTTTTGTCCCTCAACTGACGCCGTAGTTCCCTGTTTTTGTCCATCCATTGTACTAATGTACTTCACGGTCACTTGAGTGCTGGCTTCACAACGTATGAGACCTCTGATAGTTTGTATATTGTGGCTAAATATTGCCATCCAGTGTATTTGTTGAGCTAAACGACAGCTAAACAAAATGTTTGAATAGTTTGTCCAAAGTCAGAGCCTCATTAATACAGATTGAAGGGCTTTTCTTTTTGTCAACATTATTTTTTTGAGAGATAGGAATATTATTTTTGCTGTGCTTTCACTAAATGATACTCATGTTTTTTGTGAAGGAGTTGTTGAAGCTTAAGCCAATGAACTGCGCGGTCCAATGAACAGTCCACTCGCCTTTCTCTGCCTCATAGCTCTCAATGTTCAAAAAACGGTGTCATTGCAATCTGTTTGAGGCAATGCATGAGCGGGTCATTCCGCGCATGCGTTAAATGGGTCAAATATTTTAACGTGATTAATTTAAAAAAATTAATTACTGCCCATTAACGCAATAAATTTGACAGCACAAATTTTTACGTTACGTGAATTGGAATTTGTTCGGGATACGCGGACTTCCACTTTTGGCGATGCAGGTTGGCATGAACACAAAAGTCCTTTGGCGACGGGCGTAGCGCAAGTGGCGGCATCGCCGGTCTAAACGCAGTATTATAAAAAGTGAAGATGCTGTAATTTACAAGTCTATCTTGCATACAACTAGTTTCCAGCAAGGTATACAGCTGTGTGTGGTTTAGAGTGAGCAGAGGTTTAGTTCAGGAAGTAAGGGTTAGAGTTGGGCTCAGACTTAAAGTGTGGTTGATAAACGAGTGGATAAGCCTGGCCAAGTGGATTGCATTGGGTACTGGAAAGTTCAGTTGCACCTACCTGCTACTCCAACCAACACCTCTGTCTCATTGAACCCAACTTGCTGCCCAATGGTTGGGATGGAAACTGCGCCTTATTTAGTGTCTGGACTCCGTCCTTGTTCATGGCTGGTGATTTGTCCTTGTCTAATTATGGCGGTTGGCTGCTGCCTGTGTACACATGACTAATGGAGGGGCTAGGGACAGGGAGGGGCGAGGTGGAGTGTTGGAAGGTAGGGGGTGGTGTGAGGAGGAAGCACTGGACGAGCAGACCAGCCACTAGTGATTTGTAGAGCAGGCACTCTGTCACTGCCTTGGGCCCATTTGTCTTCAAGAGGAGATGGGAGGAAGAGGGGTGGAGATGGAGGGGACAGTGGTGGTGCTTGGGGCGGGGGCTCTGGGGCACAAAATGGTTTACAATGACTCCTGTTTTCCAGTACTTTCATCTTAGACCAAAACAGTGTACATGGTTACAAGCAACAGGGTGCGATAGTAAGCTGGCATGATGTAGGACATGACAGAAACCTTGACAGTTTACTGTGGCAATTTCTTTTCGGCGGTTGTCTCGCCTGAGTTCAATGACCTTATGTGTTTTTTCTTTCTCATGTGGTGACAGCATGGACCCTAACACTCCAATTTCCCAGAATAACGTATTACCAGTGGTAGTGAGGGGTGAATTTGATATCTGGGCTTTTATTGAGGATTTACCTGAATTGACCTCTTTACTACCACCACTATCATGTCAAAATTATATGAACCAGGTATGGCGATGACATTGGTATCCATCTGTACTCTTACTTGTATGTACATGTTTTTAAGGGACTATAAACGTAGTAGTTTTAAGTAAAAGCTACAATCAGAATTAAGGGGATTGTGTCAAACAAGACAGTGAGAAACATTCATGCATTCAATCTTAGTAGATTGGGTTATTGCAATGGTGTCAACAAAAAATGAGTCAGAACATTGCAGCTAATACAAAATGCTGTTGCCAGAGTCCTTGAAAATACAAGGAAACTGGACCATATTACACTGGTTTTGAAATAGTTACACTGACTTCCTGTAAGTCAAAAGATAGACTATAAAATATTACTGCTGGTCTACAAAACATTTAATGGCCTTGGACCAAAATACATGCTTGATTTGTTTGACCCCTACAAAGCATCTTGAACTATAAGACCATCTGGAACCGGTCTGCTGTGTTTTCCGAGAACAAGAACCAAGCAGGGTAAAGGAGCATTCAGCCATTATGCTCCCCACCTTTGGAACAAATTACCTGAAGGCGTGACGTATGCACAGTTAGCTCCTTTAAATCAGAGTTAAAAACACTACTGTTTGCTACAGCATATTCATAACTGCCTCTATCCTTATATGACTTTTAGGGCGCTTTCACACAAGCACTGTTTGGTCCGTTTTAAACGGACTAAAGTTATCTGTCTCAGATAGGCACCTTCATTTTGTAAATCTCAACGCGCATCCGAACTGTAGTTCGGGCTAAAGAAATGAACTCTGGTCCGTTCAAAAATCGTGGGTCTCGGTCTGCTTTAAGCGCACCCTTCTTCCCTTGTGAATGCAACTGGAGCAGGGTCCACTTTTGCTACCTTATGTGCAGCGTCACAGCGTGGAGCTGTGGTGCTCCAATCCATGACAGTATACGCAGGGCATCCTTGGAAGCGGAAGTACAGCGCGCACACCATTCAAAATAAACAAAGACAATATGACAGATGATTAGCCATTGCCAAATGTTGTTGAGCTGTGCTAAGCAGTTGCATTTGATACAAAGAATCGGGTTCTACTGTGGCGGTTGTGTTTTGCAGTTTGCTGTTGCTGAACGTACCGTTTGAGAGCGACAGTGGCATACCCAGGTGGAGCCTCTCAGGGCAGCCGTTTCGTGAGTCTCTCCTGGAAGTGGTGACAATTTGACAGTCCAAAAAATCATGAAAGTGAGAGCGAATGCACGCCTGTGTGACTTACAGGTACCACGCAGTTCCCTTTCGTGGTTTAATTTTCCCTTATAGATTTTCGTATACTTCAGTTTGCCCGATACTGAGTAAGGGAGGGAGCGATTTTTGATATTTTTTATTTTTAAGTGCCTTGATGATTTAACGGGACTTTTATGTACTATTTTAATTGTGTTTCTATTTCAATCTCTCAATTGTGTCTTGTTGATTTGCACGTGATTTACTGCTCTTTGAATTACCTTGTGTTAAACTTCACTATACAAATACATTTGCCTTGCTTTAATTTATTGCTTTATTCATTCCACCCATATGGTGTCATGTAAACTTGTCCAGGTGTTGTGGCTATTTTACCCTTTTGCGAAGTTTGAAACCAAAGGCGTCCATTTGCGAGTTGATCTTATTTCCGTCGACCAATGCTTCGAATTTGTCAAGAAAGGGCAGCAGAAGGGCAAAAAGTGCATTGATTTTCTCATTTTATGGCCCGCCATGCTCTTTCTCCACAGCATTTTGAGTAAACAAAAAACAGATTTTTCATCTTTGTCCAGTGAGAGGATGTGTTGATTGAGGGGTTAGAAAAGAAAAAAAAAGGCCCTGCCTGAGTCTTGAGGTAGGACAGCCATGATTCATTCAACCATCTCTTGGTTAGGGGGATTTTGGTAGGATTGTTGAAAGGTGCCCGTGAAGCCTCTCCCTGACCTTTCCTGCTCCTAACCTTCCCCGTACGCTCTTTGGCAGCTCTGGTCCTAAATCACTGCCTGTCATGGCGTTGGCAGAACAATGGTACAGACTCTTCTGCACCATCCCAGGCTCCAGCCGACTGGACACAGTTTCCTCCATCGTTAGTGTTCTCATTCCTTCCATAGTCCTTCCTGGCCTCTGAATCCCAAAAGAGCCTCAGGGTTAAGATCAACCCGATGGTCTGGTAAGCTTTATGTTTTTTTGCACAACACTTTTGTTGTTCAGGTGCTTCCATGCAGACATCTAATTTTGTTGATTCCATCATTGGAGTGCGGTTGCAAAATGTATCATTGCTATCAAGAAGTTGCAGCGGGCAAAACTGTAATGCTAATATTTAAGATCTGTAAATACAATTCATATTAATGTGATAGAATTAATATCTGTGCCTGAAACGTTTACCCTTTAAACACAGTGGCTACCATTTACGACGTCCATTCCACTTGAAATGGGAGTGCTGGCTATGATCATTGACTGCCAGGCACTCCTAGTTCAAATGGATTTGACATCTGTTGCCGTCAATAGCACTGAAATATAATTTCTATTGCAAGCCCTCCCAAATCAAATGGATTGGACCCCTAGTGGCGTCAATGGCAGTGAATGAGTTAAGCCATATTTTTCTTTGACACCCCCAGTTTGTTTTCCTCCTTTTCCCTTTTAAAGCTAACAGTCCGAGGTCAATCTATCAAATCTCCTAACCGAGGGTCGATCAATATGTCAGCAGCCCTACACTCCCTCAGTAGTTATGATGATGTCCGCGGTACCGGGCCACCCTCAGCTGCTGTTACAGCCACTACAGCATGTTGAGCAGGGAATCGAACTCAGCCTGTCAGAAGACCTGACGGACAACATGAATCACTTTAGCTGTTGCGCCGCTCTGCTCGTCAGACACTTGAAAACTCTGATGAGACCCTAAATAGTATGCCAGCATCGTTGCACACAACCATAACATATACGATTTAGAATTTGCTGACGGACGTTTTGAAATTATTTATCTTGGTCTTATTTTCTTCTACCACAAAATAGCATTTCAACAACCGCATGCAGAGACTTTTAAAACTGCTCACTTCATCATGCAATTAAATGAAAGTCAGTATTTGACCCATTAGCCCCTGGAATATGATCCAGACAGCACACCGCTTTTGGACCTGTTAGCTCTGTGTGAGCTCAGTTCAGTGAGCTTGCATGGGTTCCGATTACTCCTCTAACTTGATTGGAGCTCTTTAGCCACAGCTATCATATGTCTTAGACAAACAATATGCACACTAATAGCACCACGCCATGTGTATTTGGGCTGTCAGGGTGTTGCTTCTCACTGTTATGACGTGTTAAAAATGGTTAGTGTATATGTGTTTATGTGAAGAGCGCGTGTGTGTACGTGTAAATAATTTTCTAGTTTACAGGATGCAATTTCTCCTTAATATGCCCATCCTAATGTAATTTGGCGTCTGTGTACTGAGTTTGGCTGGTGTATGTTTCTGCTGACTGGTTCTGTTTTGTGTTTTTGTGCATGAGTGGCTCACTGGGAGAACATTATGCATCCTTTTCAACATTAAACGATTATGTGCATGGCGGCTTCAGAGGCATTAGACAAACTACGAAATATGGCTCTGATTAAAATGTTATTTTTTCATGTTTGATTAAAAGACGTAGTGGATCAGGCCTCCAGACTACCCCCAAATGGGGACATTTTGTGACTAAAATTAGAGCCAGGACGAGTATTTTTTTTAATCTACTTGCACATGCGCAACCAGTAAGATTGTGTTTTTTGTTTTTGTTTTTCCTGACAAACTCTTACACCGTTAAATTGACTAGTTCACAGTAATGAAACAAGCCAGTTTGCCAAAGGAGAATAGAAGAACAGAAGAAAAGGACTTCCGGGCCACTAAGTTCCAGGAGAGTGAGACTCACGAAACGGCTGCCCCGAGAGGCTCCACCTGCCCTGGCCACATTTACGCACGCGTCCTTCTGGTCCCCTCCATTGTGGTTTGTGCTTCAAGGAAATGTACGCGGCTTCACACCTTGTTTCTATTTGATACTGTCCAAGTGTTGAGTGCGCAACTGCGCAACGATTGTAACATCCTAAGTAACAATGCTAGACTTTGTCGTATTCTTCAGATTTATTTCAATCGCAACTCTGTGACCGCTTGTAAAAGCAGAGCGTGACCCCACTCTCCCTCCTGTGTGATGCATTCAAATGAGTTCACGAATGAAACAGTGCTCACAAAACGAACTCGGACAAGCTGGCTACAGAACATAGAATATACAGTATATATTAGAGATGCACGATAATATCGATCACCGATAATTATCGGCCGATAATGGCAATTATGACGTCACACAGATAATCCAGATAAAACGAAATTCAACCGATAATGCAATCCGATAATTATATACTTGATTTAGCCTCCAAATGTGCGCAATCAATAGTTTTGTCCAATTCTGCTAGTTTTAAGGAGGTGTTTTTGCAGTGTAGTAATGTGATATATGTTAGGAATGGCTTACTTTTAAAGGCATTTTTGTGCAACTTGGGTTTTTACTCTCTAAGTAATTGTTGCCAAAAGCTTACCATTACAAAACGTCATTGCAATTGTTTAGTTGTTGGAATTTACGACTTGTTCACATTTGATGTGGAAATTAATAGCACTAAATTACATTTTTGCACAGTAACATTTGATCTTTGTATACTTTAAAATTTTACATACATATTTGAATAGAATTATCGGCGTGACATTATCGGTTATCGGGTGGAAGGGGCAAGAAATTATCGGTTATCGATATCGGTTGAAAAATGTATTATCGTGCATCACTAGTATATATTCACACACACACGCGCACACACTGTATGGCTCTCGTGGAATCACATTTCAAAATATGCTGGGTGTTTTGCCTCTATCGGTCAAAAAGGTTTTCGATCCCGATTCCTTTATATATTTATTTTTTGTTATGAATGGGACACTCCGCATCCATGTTACAGCTGGTCTCCCTAAAAAAAATTCCCATATTAACCTAATTTGTAAGCAGTATACTGGTTGATGTCAAAACTGATAGAGAATAAAATATAGATAGATTCATAAGTTTGTACTTTCATGCATTTATTATGAAAGTATATATCAGTTAAACAGTGAAAATTAGAGGAAAAAAGTTGCGCCAATGAATCTTTTACGTAAATATGTCGAATGTGCTGCTAGTCTTTAAGCCACTGTGGCGCCGCTTTATCACCACAAAGAGCTTTCTACGTTGAAAATTCTTGTGAATAAATGCTTAAATCCCTGAATTCTTTATAAATAAGGACGTAAAACAGTCTCGATTTTTGGTTAAAAGCAAAAAAAAAAAAAAAAAAAAAGGCAGTTAGCATTTATTTTACGTAAATATGTCGAATATGCTGCTAGACTTTAAGCCACTGTGGTGCCGCCTTATCACCACAAAGAATGGTTTATGTTGAAAATTCTTGTGAAAAAATGCTTAAATCCCTGAATTCTTTATAGATATGGACGTAAATAGTCTCGATTCTTGGTTAAAAGATAAAAAAAAAACCGAGCAGTTAGCATTTATTTTACGTAAATATTGCGAATTATGACGCCAATGCCGTAGCGGTTAATTTCTCCTATTGATTTTTTTCACAACGTTTCAAAATGCATGCATGGTACGAAATAATAGTTACCTTGAATCCTCGAACAAATCACTCCTGAGACAATCCTTCCTGTTTGTATGCGGTACAATTTACATACTTTTTCAACCTTAATCCGGCGTTGCGTTGTTTTAAGAATTACTACGACCGACTGCGAAGCAATACTTAGCCTTAACGGAAGTTGACTGTGGGCAGGCCCCCTACCATAGGATCTGGCTGAAATGTCATGTCAATCAAGGGCGTAGGTTTGCATAGGGACGGTAGTGACATAACACTACCAACTTTTCAAGATGCTAAAATTGTCCCCACCAACTTTTAACCAACTTTTTAAAAATTATATAATGATTATAATTGATAATGATTAATGATAATAATCTATAGCGGCTTCCCATATGTTGTAAGAATAGAAGTGACCCTTCCATTTTTAAGTGAATTACTGTATTTTCATTATGTTCAGACTTACATTTACCCCTTTTCACTTGCTGAATGTGCCGGTCCATTTTTTCCCCCCTCAAACGCACGTTTGATTGGCTGATGACTAGAACAAACAAGCACCCACACTTACACAACCCCGACAGAAATACACGTCAACATGCCGCTTCCTCCACCCCTTTGAAAGACGATGGATATTAGAATTTTTTTTCGGCCAGCTGCAGCATTATCCACTATAAGGAGACGTCAATGTTGTGGAGGTGGGGAACACGCCACTAATTTTGCTACTGAAAGTCCGACCAACATCACAGTTAGCATAACATTAAACTGTGTGAACTTGCTAACCTGCAAAACTCGAGTAGGCAGCAGATTAGAGATAAATGCCCTCCTGTAATGTATGTGTTTTCTACTGTTAACGTTATTTCAACTGTGCATTTGTTCATTGATTAAAATATATTTATTTATTTCCTCCATCATTCATTGAAAAATAATTGTATTTGCAGCCTATGCAGACATTTCTTTCAAATAAATAAATAAATAAATAAATAAATAAAACACAAAAACACAACCACTGTAAATTTCCTTGATATGAAGTAGGTGGGATTTCCCCCATGAAAATAAATCTAATTTTTTTCATTTTTACGTAGGCAACACATCAGCATATTTCAGAGAAATGTCGCCCTAACCCCCGTTCACCCAATCTGTTTGGTCTTATTAATGTCCCGTCCCCAGCAAAAAGTGTAAATGCGGGTTATGATGTTATAGCGTCCCTACTAATGTTGAGACCAAATCTACGCCCTTGATGTCAATATATAACGATGTCTATGAAGAAGCTTTACTAAGTGTAACATGTGGAACTTCAACCTCCAAGTAGGACTTTTCTATAGTCTATCTTAGCTTTGCTGAAAGGTCAAATGCGACAACAGGGCCTGACAGACACACAATGAAAGGGATAAACTTGCATGGTTTTGTATCTTCAGGTGGCTGTTAGATCTCAGGATAAGAGTATGGTCAGGCCACAAAGGAAGATACGAGATATGAGAGTCCAGATCACATCCTCAACTTTAGCCTGGTTGTCTTGTAGGAGCACTCTTGTGTTAAACTTTCCAGCCCTCTACTGCTGACAAAGAGCAACAAAGGTGCGGCGGGTTTGTGTGTCTTGTGTGCTTGATGAGGACCGAGTGGGCTGAGACTGAATGAGAACAGATGGAGATGTGCTCTTTAATTAACCCTGAGAATCACAGGGCTGAAAACAGGCCTCAGTCCGTGAATAACATCCAGCACATTCAGGGTTTGTATAAGGTGCTATGTTAGTGTGTGGGCGCGCGCACGCGTGTGTGCATGCTGTGAACTAGCCAGAGCATCGACCCATCCTCCCCGGCCCCCCTTCCCCAGAGCGCAGCGTTTTATTTCTCATTAGCGGGCAGCAAACTGCTGGGGGATGAAATTTGCTAACAGGAATTAAAAGTGCATTAACACATCTGAGAGATTCATTTCTGATAATAGTTTTATTAGTGCTCTGACCTTTCAGTTCATTAGAGGACTGCAGGAGTGGTGGAAAGGGTGCAGAAGGAAACTGAACAAGACCTTTTGAAAGCAACTTGACTTTAAAAACAACAAAGGTTATAACTTGCAACTTTTCTCACCTTAGAATCTAACAGTCTACATTGAATTAACCATTCTACTTTCTTTCCTTTTTCATTCATTTATTTATTTTAAATGTACATTCAACTTTGTGATCGTCCAGGAAATATTTTTCTAAGGTTTTGCTCTGCCTATCTCCCTCTTCAATTGGATTTATAACACATTGTTTTTCAGGTCTGTTAGAGCTTGAGTGTATCACTTATCCAGGCGGTTAATTGTTTATGAACTGTGTCCTCCCCGTCTCCAAAACAAGGTGAGATATCAAGGAAGGAGCAAGTGTGACACAATTGGCCCTTTGAAGGGAAGAGGTTGAGAATCGTCAAATGTTTTTGATATAATGTCACCAGTCAAATATAGGAGTTGCTCATAGTGTGCTCTGGAGCGATTGCTAGATTGACCTAAAGTTTGACTTCACGCCGAATGGGAAGCAATCTGAAAAGGAATTAATGTTGTTTTCTTTGTGTTTTATTGGAAAGCAAGTGAGGCAAGTTACAACACAATTTGCTCTCTCTTGTTCCCTATAATTAGCACCGTACAGAAATGAAATCACATTGACGAGTAGGTCAATAATCCTGATCTATAGTGAAATTAATCCTGCTATCGACACAACAAGCAAACAATACAATTAAGAGAACAATGGGAAAGAGATAGTAAAGAAAGAAAAAAAAAAAAACAACCCAGACAGAAGGAAAGGAGCAGTTCAGAGGAAAAGGATGTGTTTTATCTCCTGGGCTCACTGTGCAGAAATCCTATGAAGGCTTCTAATGAATTCATCCATTGTTAATGAGGGCAAAGCGAGGAACCAGGGATTAAACGTGAGAGGATGGAACACAATTAGTGATACCAGGCTAATGATTGCTTTTTTAACGTGCAGTTGTTTCTGCCTTGTACATGGCTTACTGGCGTACTGTATGTTTATTGGACATTTGAAACTTCTTAGCGTATCAAGAAATATACAGTTGATGTAAAAAGTCTACACACCCTTTTACAAAACAGATGTTATATATGTGTAAATATACAAAAAAAATAGAACATTTTCCACCATTAATAACCTGCACAACTGATTTAATTAAAAATGATAAAAAGAAAACAAAACAAAAAAAAAAAACTAAGAGAAGGATTAAAAATAAACAAATGCGTCATGATGTTTTTTGTACTTGATAAGTTAATGAATGATGTCATTATATTTTCAGTGCTGTGAAGACATATACAGTGGGGCAAATAAGTATTTAGTCAACCACCATTTTGCAAATTATCCTACTTGAAAAGATTAGAGAGGCCTGTAATTGTCAACATGGGTAAACCTCAACCATGAGAGACAGAATGTGGAAAAAAAAAACAAAATCACATTGTTTGATTTTTTAAGAATTTATTTCCAAATTAGAGTGGAAGATAAGTATTTGGTCACCTACAAATAAGCAAGATTTCTGGCTGTCAAAGAGGTCTAATTTCTTCTAACGAGGCTCCACTCATTACCTGTATTAATGGCACTTGTTCTAACTCATTATCGGTACAAAAGACACTTGTCCACAACTTCAGTCAGTCACACTCCAAACTCCACTATGGCCGAGACCAAAGAGCTGTCGAAGGACACAGGACACAAAATTGTAGGCCTGCACCGGGCTGGGAAGACTGAATCTGCAATAGGTAAAACACTTGGTGTAAAGAAATCAACTGTGGGAGCAATTATTAGAAAATGAAGCCATACAAGACCACTGATAATCTCCCTCGATCTGGGGTTCCATGCAAGATCTCACCCTGTGGTGTGAAAATGATAACAAGAACGGTGAGCAAAAATCCCAGAACCACACGGAGGGGACCTAGTGAATGAGCTACAGAGAGCTGTGACCACAGTAACAAAGGCTACTATCAGTAAAATAATGCGCCGCCAGGGACTCAAATCCTGCACTGCCAGACGTGCCCCCCCTGCTGAAGAAAGTACACGTCCAGGCCCGTCTGCGGATTCGCGAGAGAGCATTTGGGTGATCCAGAAAAAGACTGGGAGAATGTGTTATGGTCAGATGAAACCAAAATAGAACTTTTTGGTAGAAACACAGGTTCTGGTGTTTGGAGGAGAAAGAATACAGAATTGCATCCGAACAACACCATAACCACCGTGAAGCATGGGGGTGGAAACATCATGCTTTGGGGCTGTTTCTCTGCAAAGGGACCAGTACGACTGATCTGTGTAAAGGAAAGAACGAATGGAATGAATTGAGAGATTTTGAGTGAAAATCTCCTTCCATCAGCAAGGGCATTGAAGATGAGACGTGACCGGGTGTTTCAGCATGACAATGATCCCAAACACACAGTCAGGGCAAGAAAGGAGTGGCTTTGTAAGAAGCATTTCAAGGTCCTGGAGTGGCCTAGCCAGTCTCCAGATCTCAACCCCATAGAAAATCTGTGGAGGGAGTTGAAAGTCTGTGTTGCCCAACGACAGCCCCAAAACATCACTGCTCTAGAGGAGATCTGCATGGAGGAATGGGCCAAAATTCCAGCAACAGTGTGTGAAAAGCTTGTGAAGAGTTACAGAAAACGTTTGGCCTCCGTTATTGCCAACAAAGGGTACATAACAAAGTATTGAGATGAACTTTGGTATTGACCAAATACTTATTTTCCACCATGATTTGCAAATAAATTCTTTATAATTCAAACAATGCGATTTACTTATTTGCCCCACTGTAAGCAAAATTGATAATATATAGTCACTAGTAAACTGAATGTTATTACAAGCTTTGAGCATGTTTCACTTTAATGAGCTGGTTTTATCTTGTCTTGGATAGTATATTGTAAGACAAGTATTCACAGCCAAGAAAAAAAATCATGCAACTTTCTAATTTACTATTTCAATGTGTTCTTATGTTGTAATTGAGGTTAGACCTGACTCTGCTACTGGTGTAATTGTTTGCGGAATATTTCAACACACTTGTATACGGAGCGACATTGTAGTAGTGAATTTTAAGCCACACAAGTCTCACAATTCTATGCTAAGCATAGTTCTTGTTACCACACAGTTGTTGTCCCAACATTTCGAAAGGAAGAAAAAAAGTTTCATCAGACCCTAACATAATCTCCCTGCCTTTAAAACTAATCCCTTATGTTTTTGGCTGTAATATACAGTAGCAGTAATTACTGTTTGTTTGTTGTTGTTATGGAGTAGACCATGAATTGCTTATTTATTTATTTATTTATTTAAAAAAAAAAAAGAAAACAGAAAAATTTTCAGGGCATAAGTAATTGTATACACATCCACTTATAGATCACCTTGTCTAATCATTTTGTTTCTGGTCTGAAGCAATCCAAACTATGCAAATCTATCTTTGTGCCAACACTCCTGAATCCTGTCAACCGTTTGCAAACCATCTGATGCCAGTTACAGAGGGGCCCGATGCGGTTTCCAGCTCAGTAGGTTTAACTTGTGTTGGGACTGTCCAGGGGATGGAGAGGGGTGCATAGGGCAAGCATGGTGGGCTGCATTCAAGCATCCGAGAGTGAAGAAGGATGGCCTTTCAAGAATTACGAGCCATTAAATCAGGGCTTGGAAATCTCAAGGTTCCCCAAGACTGCTGCACAAGGAATCTGGGCTGGAGAAATATTGTTTATGGTTTGAAAGGCTTGGCGATGGATTTATAAAAGAAACATTCATCATTGCAGGAAAACGGAACAAAACATTCTGGAAATAAATACTCACTCTATAGGTATACTTGTCACCCAGACAGCAC
Source organism: Corythoichthys intestinalis (assembly GCF_030265065.1). Taxonomy (NCBI): domain Eukaryota; kingdom Metazoa; phylum Chordata; class Actinopteri; order Syngnathiformes; family Syngnathidae; genus Corythoichthys; species Corythoichthys intestinalis. The sequence goes on along the minus strand of NC_080396.1, from coordinate 52,732,547 downwards.
AATAACAAGTGAATTGGGAGGGAGATCCTTCATCCGTTGGCAGCTGCAACCCCAAACATAGTCTACACGTGTGGGACCTCAAGATAGTTTGAGCAAAGACTGTTTATTGCTGAAATGTAAGTCTAACGTCGACATATTATTATATGGCGGCCAAGATTTGCATTTTTAGAATTGCACTGTTTCTACTCTGCTTATCTTGGCTCTACTCACTGTTAAAGTATGTCCATTGGCAAAAGCAGGTACTGTTTCTAGTAGCTTGCAAGTCTGTCAAGCGTCACGCATTAGTCTCCACCGACGCTTGTATAATGGGACAGCACATCCGATAACATGACGAACATACACTGTTTACTGAGTGTTTTCATTTAATAAATCATTCGTGTTTCTACTATTGTACTAGACTCAGACAAACTTTTCTTTTCCCGTTATTTTACATTTTAGGTATCTACGTATGTGAATGAGTTCTCCAGTAAACACAATTAAGCGTATTGATCATCCCGGGCTGTCCCATAAGTAGATAAATATGGCTTTCGTGTTCTACCCGTTTACGGGAAGGTGATTGCTTTCAGTCAGTGACCTTCAGACGGTGTGGAAAATCCATGCTGATGTCTCACCACTGTCCAGTACAAGAACAAGTAAACAAACAAGAAACACACCTTTTTACCAGAGTCTACTGTGACCCTCGTCAATGTTTTTCCATAATAGCAGAGAGCTAGTTGGTTCACTCTAGCAATGAGATATTTAACCCTCTCTCCAAATGTATAGTCTTTATTTATTTGACTGCACTTATTGCAACATTTAAATAATATAGCAATCTCTCTCAAGTTACTGACCTCCACTACAAGTCTGAATGCCATCGTTGACCCTCTTTGACCGATTGATTACATAGCATGCACAGCAAGTAATTTACAATATCCTGATTGTCTAAGGCTACGTCTACACAAGGACAGATAATTTTATTCTTTCTAATTTTTGGCTTTCACGAGCAGGCGCGGAGTTGTGATTGAAATTAATCTTTATGAAACAACAAAAGCCTGACATCATTACTTGAGATGTTACAATCGATGCTCAGTTGCGCTCTTACCACTTGGAGAATAACAAATAGAAGCATATGGTGTGGCGCGGCGTACAGTGTATTACAAAACCCCACAAGAAAGCCCGCAAACAGTTTGCCTAAGACATGTCAACAAAGCACATGGATTACTGGAACCATGTCCTATGGTCTAATGAGACGGGCGGGCTTTCTTGTGTACCGTCTTCAGAAGAGGCTTCCTCCTGGGGTGACAGCCATGCACACCAACTTGATGTTGAGTGCGGCGTATGGTCTGAGCACTAACAGGCTGAACCCCACCTCTTCAGTCTCTGCAGCAATGCTGACAGCACCCCTGTAACAAGCCACATGACATTTTTGAGGGAAAATGACAAGCAGTACTCAATTTGCACATTTAGGGATGTACGTAGTTCCCATGTGGTGTACTCACTTTTGTTGCCAGGGGTTTAGATATTAATGGGTATATTTTGAGGGGAAAATAAACTCTATTATATAAGCTGCACACAGACTACTTTTCATTGTGTCAAAGTGTAAATTTGTAAGTGTTGTCCCATGAAAAGATATACATAAATATATGCAGAAATGCGAGGGGTGTACTTACTTTAGTGATACATTGTATATATTCTGGAAGCTGCAACCAGGACTGCTTGTGCATAACAGTGGCGATCCTGGAAGTGGCGACAGTTTTGACAGGCAGAAATGTCTTGAAACAAAAAAGATCGCTTGCCGCCTCTTTGACTAGGGGTACCACGCAGGTCACTTTTCGGGGTTTAATATTCCTCTACGCATTCTTATATACAGTATTCATGTTTGGTCGGCATTGAGTTGGGAGTGACCAGCCCCGCAACTGGCTTATCGGAGACAACTCGAGAGATGAGCTCTGTAAAAAACGCTCATCTCCATCTCATCCACGATATGAAGACCCCATAAGCGCACTGAATTGAAGCAAATTAATGAGACGCAGTTTGAAGGTTAAAAATAAAATGTGTGTAAAAGAAAAGAGGAGCAGGAATGCCACGTCGTGATCATCCGCCTCCAATGTTTACGATGCTGTCATGCCGCACCAAAAATAGCGACGTCATGACGTCCCTTCCTGAGTATCCGAATGTTGTACGGAGACAGCAGTCCATAATAGGCGGCACATAACATTACACGCCTACATTATCCGTCTAACAACTACCGTAATTTCCCGAATATAATGCGCACTTATTTCCCCCCAAATCAACTTGTAAAATCATGGTGCACATTATAAACGGGTACAGGGATGGAGACAAAAAAAAAAAAAATTATATATAATATATATATATATATATATATATATATGTACAGTGCTGCTCAAAAGTTTGTGAACCCCCTCAACATTTTGGAATTTTCTATTATTTCAACCTGATTTCCTAATCAATCAATTCAGTAGTTTTTTTTTTGTTTTTTTAACAGTTGTGTTGTCGAGACTAAATTAAAAAGAGTTTTCATCAACTGATGTAGGTGCAAAATTGAACTGTTTGGTCACAACCAAAACCGCCATGTCTGGCGAAAAGTCAACACTGCATACCACCAAAAGAACCTTCTCCCAACAGTGAAGCATGGAGGTGGGAATGTCAAGATCTGGGCTTGCTTTTCATCCTCAGGACCTGGACAACTCCACATAGTCCAGGGAATCATGAATTCTGAGGAATATTGTCAAATCCTAGAACATAACCTGACGCCATCTGTTTTGAAGTTAAAGCTTGGCAGAAGGTGGATCATGCAACATGATAATGATCCAAAGCATTCCAGCAATACAACCAAGGAATGGCTTGAAAAAGAAGAAGATTCGTGTTCTGGACTGGCCCAGTCAAAGTCCTGACCTAAATCCCATTGAAATGCTGTGGCGGGACCTGAAGCAAGCAGTTCATGCCAGACGCCCATCAAACCTCTCTCAACTGACTGCGTTCTGCAAGGAAGAATGGGCAAAAATCCCCCAAAGTAGATGTGAGAGGCTGATTAGTCACTACAGAAACCGTTTGGTTGAGGTAATCTCTGCAAAAGGAGGCGCAATATCCTATTAACTGAAGGGGTTCACATACTTTTGCACACATGATATCTGAGTTTTTCTTAAATCAACCACTTTTGTTAAATAAAGAATGACAATATAACTATTTCTTTTGTTTCAGTCCATTATTTGGAATGTCAGTATTGTGGATTTGGGTATAACTTAACATTTAATAAGGTTATTTTAGTTTTTTTTACAAAAAATCTGACCATCGCTGTGGGGTTCACAAACTTTCGAGCAGCACTGTATATATTAGGGCTGTCAAACGATTAAAATTCTTAATCGAGTTAATTACAGCTTAAAAATTAATTAATCGTAATTAATCGCAATTAATCGCAATTCAAAGCACCTATAAAATATGCCATATTTTTCTGTAAATTATATATATATTCTGTAAAATAAATTGTTGGAATGGAAAGATAAGACACAAGATGGATATATACATTCAACATACGATACATAAGGACTGTAGTGGGCATTTCACTCTACTGTCATTTAAATCTGTCTATGCTGTCCTCACTCCGAAGCGTCTACTTTTTCCAAAGCTAGACAGCTAGTGAACGACGCCTTAATAATCAGACTTCTTCCTTTTTCATCTGACTTATTAATAAAATGGCCTCAAACCATTGTCCTCTTTAGACCATCGTAAAACTACAAAAAAAAAGTACACAAGCATTGCATTAGCAACAACGTTAGCTTAGCACGTTGTACAGGTTCACTAAACATAAACAAAAAGTGTCTCATACAAAAAATATAACATTTCGCTTACTAACATAATATGTACATTCTTTACAACAACCATACTTACGGACAAATCTTGTCCAAGGATCATATAAGCACAACATTACAACGTAGGTGTCAGCCCGAGACGTCGTGAAGCCATATTGAACTGGCATGAAAACAATATACCATGTCGCAAAGCGACCACAAGAGTTCGCTGTTAGACAGCACAAAAAGCCTTGCTGTAAAACTTACCAAAAGGCAGAATACTGTCTGAGCAGGACACGTGCGTTAATTGCGTCAAATATTTTAACGTGATTAATTAAAAAAAATTAATTACCGCACGTTAACGCGATAATTTTGACAGCCCTAATATATATATAAAGACCGTTTTTTTTTATTGACATGGCCATGTTGTGTTGAAGAAACGTATGAGGCGATCCGTTGACGACCATTACGGTACGTGACGTCGGTCGTGGCGAGCTAGGGAAGGAGTCGGAGGCAGAGTATAAAACAGCGGAGCTTTATTGACATTGAGGCTGCAACAAAATACGGTAGCATTGTCTGGCTCACATGCAACCCGCGGAATATAACTATCTTTCCGGCTGTTCCCTCAACAAAATACCTCCCCCCGGGAACTATACAACATGCCAACATAAGTTCCGCTGGTGAATTCTGTTATAACTCGCTAGACGGTAATACTTCACTCTGATTGGTCGAATGATTTCGTCCGTGTTAAATTCTGCTTTTTTCACTCTTCATAAAGCACAGAATTTAGTTTCTTGAACTCATTTAAGTCAACGTTTATTGCAGCTCTGCAACTCAGACCGTAACAAACGTAACATAACACTTTCTGTGTCCGTCAACTATATCTGTCCCACGGGAAACTCAAATCCAAATAACAATAGTTCCTATTGTTACATTCCAGTCAACAGCGATGCGCTCTTCTGATTTCCGACCTAAATCACCACTTTTATTTTACCGTATCAATCCATGGAAGAAACTTTTATTCATCATGATGAAATCAATCCATGGAAGAAACTTTTATTCATCATGATGAAACGAGCAAGTTATACAGCAGCCTTTAAAAGAAAAGTCACATCTGTTTTGTTTTCTCCTGGATTCTGGTAAGTTGAAGAAGTTGTCAGTTCATATTATTGCCGTACATATTGTCAGTTCATTGTAATGTTTTAAACTACCAATGTGCTATGCTTGTGCTGTGTTTCACCAGTCAGTAAAATGACATT